>NC_083330.1:67342894-67642894 GCF_963455315.2 Globicephala melas
AACCAGTTTCAACATATCTCCCCTTTTAAGCAAAGAATGTTTAAAAGATTGTAAAGCTTATTGAACTCTTACCACACCACATTTACGTTAGTCAAGTGCCAATGACTCAAAAACAGATTAGTCTTTCCCAAAATTCATGTGGTTTTACAAATTAGGGAGAAAGTTCTAGGCTCAGAGTAAATTGCCAAGTTGTAAAACCTTGTTATGCACCTTCTGAAAGGCTCTGTTTTCTTCCTTCCTACTCACATTTAGTCTGTAGCTTGAGGCAATGGAGTGAACTAAATCCCCATATCCTCACAGAAAACAGAGAATAAAAGATCATCCGTTTTTTAAGGGTATCTTGGAGAAAAATAACTTGGGGAATTTTTGTTTATTCTTGAATGCAAATTGTAAATGAGAACATGCATCTCTTAAACAGAAAAAACATCTAGCAAAAGGCAAAGACTATCAAAATGGGTCAACAAAGCAAAATCCTCACTTTTCCATTTTTGAGATACATACCTATAACAAAATACACAAAATACAGTCAAGGTTATTTATCATGCAGTATTCATATTCATATAAAATTGGATCTGGTCAAAGTGGCCAACAAAAAAGAATTGTTTAAGTACATTTTGTTATACTGACATGATAGAATATTATATATCCAATAAAAGTCATTCTCAAAGACTTAAGGAAAATGCTCCTGACACCTTGGTAAATGAATGTATTCAAAGTAGAGCATATAAACGGAGCCTTGTTTTTATGTGCTTATACCTTGTAAAGTAAATTTTGTCTTTACTTACTCTCTTCTCACCCTCCCCCCTCTCTCTATCTCCTGTCCTACTATTCCCTCCATTGCCCTCTGAGGGGAATCCCATTCTTCCCAGGCATGATTTCTGGCATTTTTGTGAGACAACATCAGGAGAAAGGATAGAGAAAATCTGGGATGAAAATGTAGGGAAACGTTAGATATATTTCATTCTTTCTGGATATAGTTGCAGGTACTTCTCTTGTTGAGGTTCCAGGTAATGAGCAAAGAAAAGAGAAAAGTAAAAAGGATGCCAGAGAAACTGCATCAGACTATATAAAAACCAGCTGCAAAGAGAAGTAGACAGGGATGTGGGAGAATCTATAAGTTACTATGTAGATTTGGGGTATGGAAAAATAGGAGAATAATAGAAATGAAGGTTAAGGAAGTTTCACTGTGGGTTTTGAGTTGAAATCAGTTTAACACTATTTGAGAACCAGAGGTAAATCCTGTATTTTCTCTAATATTTATCTGTAGCTAATGCAATGGTGATTCTTTGAGTATGACATGAATTGAGACTGGACCACATGGAGCCCTGGATTATATTAGGTCTATAGAAGAAGAAACAGATCATCAGAAAGGCTAGTCATGAAAACCCTAACCATGGTTATTTCTCTGCAATGGGGCTAGAATTAATTTATATTTTGTTCATTATATTTTTCCTGATTTTTCCCCTCAAACTTCCTATACTGTGTATCATTATGTATATAGTGAGAAAAAATATATTATTAGGAAAAACAAACTTCCAATGAGCATAGAGCTGTCCCTCGCAACTGAAGCTAGAAGGATGTTGTTTATTTCTTTTTTAACATCTTTTTTGGAATATAATTGCTTTACGATGTTGTGTTAGTAGCAGGAAGTTTGATAAGGAGGCAAAGGAAGCAGAGAGAGAGGGTCCTCTGGGTATACAGGGTGGAGATGTGGCGAGAGACAGCCAGTGAATCCCTCTTATCATGGCTTTGGTCTTATTCACTGGAGGACATTTTGCCATAGGCAGTTTTATAACAGACATTTTAAAAATTGCATTGGTAGAACAGCAAATTGCAATAGAAGTATTGATGGCAACCTATTTTGCATATAATCAAGAGGTCTCTGCACAGAACTTTGTGTATATGCCGTATTTACAGAGAATTTGTTACTTAAGAACAGTGTTTACTAGACAGTCTGTATTTTCATAGCATCTAGCCCAGCTATAAGGAGACCCTGGACTGGGGAAGGCAGAGAAACCCACTGACCATCCCAGCCTCTCAGTCTGGCTTCACCAATTTGTTGCCAGTGTTCTGTTCCTCTTGCCCTAGCCTAACACTTCCCCAAAGACTCTGGGGATTTTCAGGCTGCTGTAATTTTTCTCGTACTTGCTTCTCTAATACAACACATCCTCCCCAGGGAGGAAATCTCAGTGGCCTCTGTACAGCACAAGGCAGCAGAAGGATTTGACTCTGCTCTACTTTGATTAAAGGGCTGTGGTTGGAGTTGGGAGGTCAGACACTCAGAGATAGCTGCCTTCCCAGAGCACACTCCTGTGGCTGCTGCCCACGAAGGCAGCAGAATGTCCTGGAGAAAGAATAGACTTGGGTGCTTTGGAGTCAGGCAAGTCTGGATTTGAATCTCAGTTCTGTCCCTTACTGGCTGGATGACCCTAGTCAAGTTACTTTATCTTTTTTCCTCTGCTTCTCCATCAGTAATATAGAGGTAACTGAGCCCACCTCACCCAGCAGCCATGCACAGTAATGGAGAAATAAGATTGCATACTTAAAACACTTAGCAGAACTGCAAGAAGTAATAGGTGCTAGAGAAGGTTATCCCCCTTTCCACCCCTACTTACAGTGTCTGCCCTCCACATCTCTCCCGTCTCTGCCCCAAAGCTCTCAAAACATTGGAGGGGAAGGAGACTGAGATGGGGAACTGACTGAAAAGGTCATTTTCTCATGGAATAACCTACCCACCAAGCTCCTCCACCTATACTTGAATGTATTTTTCCTTTTGTACATAGACAGATAAAAAACAAGGAAAAACTCTTGGGATGAAACTGTGTTAGCGTATCATTTTCTGAAGTCAGAGACAGTTTTTAAAAGAAACCATCCAGTGTCATTATTACATCAATTCTCACACTCAGCGTTCCAGCAAGGATTCCAAAGCACTGGTGTGTCTAGAGATACACACTTTATCAAACAATCAAGAAATCATAATAACAAACGGATAGGATCTTTATGAAGGACTCGGAACTCTTCTCAGCTTTTTACATATATTAACTCTTCTGATCCTCCCAGTAATTCTGTAAAGTAAGTGCCATGATTATCCTCATTTTGCAGATGAGGAAACTGAGGCACAGTGAGACCAAAGAAACCTGACTGAGTTAATTCATCCAGCCAACGTCAGGGCTAGAATTGAGCTCAGGTAACCTGGCTCTAGAGCAGAGTCAGCCAACTACAAATTGGTCTATGAGGCAAATTCAGCCTTCTGGATTTTGTGTGGCTTATGAGTTTAAAATATTTTTTCACATCTTTAAATGAATGTATATTAAATAGCCAAGTAAGTATTTACCAAAACTCCTCAGTGTTGCCTCTTAGCCCTCAAAACTTAAAATATGTACTATTTGGCGCTTTATAGAAAGAGTTTGTGGTTCCCTGCTCTTGAGTGTCTCAACCGCTGTGAAATTGTTCCTCTCTAACTTTGAAATCCTCCCATGTGGCCACAAATACAATCTGCAGCCTACAGCACTAAAATCATTTACTATCAAGCAGCACAATGACATCATCAAACTCTTCCACTGCTGCACTTGATTATGGGTAACATATTATGGGAAATACGTGTGGTGTAATGTGTGTGGCAGTGTCCACAGGATGGCCTGTCAATCAGGGCCATGAATGCCCTGGGCACTCAGAAGGCACCAACAACTAGGATAGGTGCTGAAGCAAATACAATGGTAGAAGATGCCATCTTCACCCTGGAGATTCACCACCGAAGTTTCCTGAAATAGTGCATCAAGAGCTATCCAAGTCTTTAGGTGGACTAAGTTCTCAAGAAAACCATTTTCTGGTAGATTATAAAGCCAGCTAAAGAGGGTAAGTCAGGCAGACACTTAGTCTCTGTGAGACTTTGGGAAAAATTTTCACCTACTCTGTGCCTCCATTTTCTTATCTGTACAATGGGACTGACTATGGTATCAACGTCATAGGGTCACTGTGGGGTTTGATTGGGATAGTATATGTAAAGTACTTAAGTAAATTAGCACCTTACCTGGCACATACTCTGCTCCAATAAATGGCTATATTACTATTATTTTTACCCCAGAATACCTTAACTTTGGGACAAAAGAGCCCCCCTGTAGATGGGCTTCAGCGGGCTCAAGGACATCTAAAACTGCATGTAAAATTTAAATCTAATATGCATTTTTCTGGGGAGAGTTTCCTTAACATACTTCAGATTCTCTAATGGATCCACGGGACTCAAAAATGTTAAGAACCGCTGTGGCTCAAAATTATACCAACTGTGGCAAGTTCCAGAAAGCTCTTAATAGAAAGACGTGTGCACCCGTAGGGATACCCACTCCTGGGCCACCACGGGAGCATGTCAGCTGCTTCTTCTCTGTCCTCTTCACCCTCCACACACACATCCTCTTCCTACGCTCAACAATTCAGAGAAGGAGGAAGAGGCCAAGGTTGAGGGCTACAAATTTGATGTCACTGCTCTTGGGGAGTCTCCTCAGAGAGGCCGTGTCTCCCAGCCTTTCTTCCTCAATGCCCACTCATCATCACCCCTTACCCCCTGTAAATTTATTCCAGTGCTCTTTTTCACAGGTATCTGAAATCACCCTATTTATGCATTTACTTATGTACTATCTCTGTCTCCTATCTGCGTGTAAGAACCATGAGGACAATTTGGTCTATCTTGCTCATGGCTGAACCCTCAGTACTTGACTCAATACATATGTAATCAACTAGTAAAGGGACCCCAGTGGTCCTCAGGAAATTTCAATTCAGCCTGAATATAAACCTTAAAAGGCAGCTTGTGGCTCTTGACTGTACTAGGGCTGCCAAGCATCCTCCTTGAACAAGGTTGCCAAAGTTCAGCTAAAGGATGCACCAGGACACATGTTATGCATGTTTTATGGAGAAACAAGAAGAGTGAGGGTGTGCCCATTATTACACTCGTGGGTACTGAGTGTATAACATCAGGATGTTTTGATACCTGGGCTTCTTCCATCTGATTGCTGCTCCCCTCAGCTAGTACAAACCTTAAGGGTAGAGTGGCTATACTTTTGGAAGTAAAATCCTAGCTTAATGAAAGAATATCTAAATTGAGACTGTCTTAAAAAAAATCGTGGATTTCTTTTTGTTTTCTGTTCATTCAACAAATATTTATTGAGCATAACTATGCACTAGGCGCTGGGAACTGAGCTGTGAACAAGAGAGACAAACTCTTACACTTGTGATGTTTATATTCAAGAGGAAGACTTAATAGAGCTCCCCCTCCCCCGGTGCCATTCCCTACAGCCCCTCATACCTGGTTTAATCAACTTCCCCCCCTTACTTTTAGCATAAAAAGTATACACACATACATGCTTATATACACAGAGTGCACAAAACATCTTATGGCCTACATCTGTGGTTCTTAACCAGCTGATGGTTTTTGCCCTCCAGGGGACATTTGGTAGAGCCCAGAGATATTTTGGGGATCACAACAGGGCAGTGGTGCTGTTAGGTAGAGGTCAGGGAAGCGGCTAAACAGTCTATAGCGCACAGAACAGCTCTTAACAACAAAGAATTATCTGGTCTCAAATTTCAAGAGTGCTGAGGTTAAGAAGCCCTGGTCTACAGTTTAGGTCTAATAGCAGATCCAAGCAGCATTTCTACTTTCCTAGGTTTTTTTTACCAGTGTTATCCAGCATTAAAAATCTATAGTAAACATTTGGAGTTTCCCATGATTGAGAATGTCCCACATCTGTCCCATCCTCCCTTGCAATGTTCAACCTCAGCCCCACCAATCACATGCCCCTAAGGGCTTCACTGAGAACCAAGAGATGAGAAAGCAGATGCTGGGTGGAAACCATTTTTGGCAAGAAATGGCTGACTTTCAAGAGCAGCAGAAGTGAGGTTCCTGGCATTCTGAGCCCGGGATGTGAGCTGTAGTCTCTGCACTCAATGGCAGTGATGTGGTCTCGGCTGGTACATTCCCATGATAATGGTTTGGAAGTGACCGTTGTCCATAGAGCCTCCAAGTGTGACTTTAGCCTCTCAGAGGGCCAGAAGACTATCGAATATAGTTTAGTAAGTTCGGTTTTTTCCCCTAACTCCACTAAAATGATTCTGTTATCTATTTTCACTGTCTGATAATAGTGAACAGAAAAATATTCATGGTCAATATGTGATCCAAAAGGGATATTCTTGCATTTACTGAGATCTCATTCACAGGCTCACCCAATCATTTTTTTTTTAACATCTTTATTGGAGTATAATTGCTTTACAATGTTATGTTAGTTTCAGCTTCACAACAAAATGAATCAGTTATATATATACATATATTCCCATATCTCTTCCCGCTTGCGTCTCCCTCCCTCCCACCCTCCCTATCCCACCCCTCCAGGCAGTCACAAAGCACCGAGCTGATCTCCCTGTGCTATGCGGCTGCTTCCCACTAGCTATGTACCTTACGTTTGGTAGTGTATATATGTCCATGCCTCTTTATCGCTTTGTCACCGTTTACCCTTCCCCCTCCCCATAGCCTCAAGTCCATTCTCTAGTAAGTCTGTGTCTTTATTCCTGTTTCACCCCTAGGTTTTTCATGACATTTTTTTTTCTTAAATTCCATATATATGTGTTAGCATATGGTATTTGTCTCTCTCTTTCTGACTTACTTCACTCTGTATGACAGACTCTAGGTCTATCCACCTCATTACAAATAGCTCAATTTCGTTTCTTTTTATGGCTGAGTAATATTCCATTGTATATATGTGCCACATCTTCTTTATCCATTCATCCGATGATGGACACTTAGGTTGTTTCCATCTCTGGGCTATTGTAAATAGAGCTGCAATGAACATTTTGGTACATGACTCTTTTTGAATTTTGGTTTTCTCAGGGTATATGCCCAGTAGTGGGATTGCTGGGTCATATGGTAGTTCTATTTGTAGCTTTTTAAGGAACCTCCATACTGTTCTCCACAGTGGCTGTATCAATTTACATTCCCACCAACAGTGTAAGAGGGTTCCCTTTTCTCCGCACCCTCTCCAGCATTTATTGTTTCTAGATTTTTTGATGATGGCCATTCTGACTGGTGTGAGATGATATCTCATTGTAGTTTTGATTTGCATTTCTCTAATGATTAGTGATGTTGAGCATTCTTTCATGTGTTTGTTGGCACTCTGTATATCTTCTTTGGAGAAATGTCTATTTAGGTCTTCTGCCCATTTTTGGATTGGGTTGTTTGTTTTTTTGTTATTAAGCTGCATGAGCTGCTTATAAATTTTGGAGATTAATCCTTTGTCAGTTGCTTCATTTGCAAATATTTTCTCCCATTCTGAGGGTTGTCTTTTGGTCTTCTTTATGGTTTCCTTTGCTGCACAAAAGCTTTTAAGTTTCATTAGGTCCCATTTGTTTACTTTTGTTTTTATTTCCATTTCTCTAGGAGGTGGGTCAAAAAGGACCTTGCTGTGATTTATGTCATAGAGTGTCCTGTCTATGTTTTCCTCTAAGAGTTTGATAGTTTCTGGCCTTACCTTTAGGTCTTTAATCCATTTTGAGCTTATTTTTGTGTATGGTGTTAGGGAGTGATCTAATCTCATACTTTTACATGTAGCTGTCCAGTTTTCCCAGCACCACTTATTGAATAGGCTGTCCTTTCTCCAATGTACATTTCTGCCTCCTTTGTCAAAGATAAGGTGACCATATGTGCGTGGGTTTATCTCTGGGCTTTCTATCCTGTTCCATTGATCTATATTTCTGTTTTTGTGCCAGTACCATACTGTCTTGATTACTGTAGCTTTGTAGTATAGTCTGAAGTCAGGAAACCTGATTCCTCCAGCTCCATTTTTCGTTCTCAAGATTGCTTTGGCTATTCGGGGTCTTTTGTGTTTCCATACAAATTGTGAAATTTTTTGTTCTAGTTCTGTGAAAAATGCCAGTGGTAGTTTCATAGGGATTGCATTGAATCTGTAGATTGCTTTGGGTAGTAGAGTCATTTTCACAATGTTGATTCTTCCAATCCAAGAACATGGTATATCTCTCCATCTATTTGTATCATCTTTAATTTCTTTCATCAGTGTCTTATAATTTTCTGCATACAGGTCTTTTGTCTCCTTAGGTAGGTTTATTCCTAGGTATTTTATTCTTTTTGTTGCAGTGGTAAATGGGAGTGTTTTCTTGATTTCACTTTCAGATTTTTCATCCTTAGTGTATAGGAATGCCAGAGATTTCTGTGCATTAATTTTGTATCCTGCTACTTTACCAAATTCATTGATTAGCTCTAGTAGTTTTCTGGTAGCATCTTTAGGATTCTCTATGTATAGTATCATGTCATCTGCAAACAGTGACAGCTTTACTTCTTCTTTTCCAATTTCACCCAATCAATTTATTTTGAGGTGAGAATCACCTTGACTGCGAACACAGTAAAACGTCCTATTGTGCATTGCATGGGCGGGGGGGAAGAACCACTGCAGAGATTTAATAACTTTATCAACAGGAAAAGAAGAAACCTTGTTCTCAGCTCTATAAAGTAGCCCACAGCTCCATCCAGCCAGGAATCTTCCCTAAATACAACCTACGTGTTTATGTCTCTATTTTGCAAGCACAAGAAGTAGGAATTGTAAACCACCTATGCAACCTTTCATACCAAATTTAGTAAGAAGGGAGGGAAAGACAATGAAAGAGTGAGTGGAAAAAGAAAACCTCCATAAAGATTTTAAAGCCAGACTGTCTTTGAACTACCTTGAAGTTTAGTTCAAGTGGCTTATAACCCCCAGCTTGCTGAGAATCTGCCCTACCACAGGAAAGGAGGAGAGCCAACCCATGGAAGATGCACCACTTTCATTTGTCTTTGCTACTTTGGGGGAGGGCTGACATATCAATCTCCAGCTCATCTTCTGCTCACCTGCTCACCTTTTGCTAGAAGAGAGAATGAGAGTAGAACTCTGGCCATAGTCCATGCAGAACTAGGATAATCACAGAGGCTGTGGATCTGAGCAGTTAGTTTCACAGCAACAATCCAATCACCCAAGCAATAGGGTCTAAAATCACAATTATACACAAAGCAATGGCAACCACTTATCTTATGCCTCATATGCACCTGATACTTTCCTTGCATTTTCTCTAATCTCCAATGGTAACCCGATAATGTATAGCAGCACCATTTTATAGGTGAGGAAACTGGGGCTCTAGGAGGATACATGATCTGCCTAAGATCCCACAGCAATATCTTAGTAGAGTCTGTCTAAATTCACAGCCAATTATTCTTTTGCTATATCATGATTCATCTCTCTTCCTCCCAACTTCATCTACCAAATCCTCTCCTTACCCACTAAATGAAAGCATCACAGTTTCAGTCAAAGAATCTAGACAATCATCTCTCTATCACCTCAGCAGTGACTACAATCCTTTGACTACAATGAAAGATCAGTATGGGCTTGTCAACTGAGATCCAGTTTCTTGTCTTGGCCCTGGCACCAAACACAACCAAATACATACGTACTTTGTATACTCCAGTTTCCTAGGCTTTAATTTCCTCATCTGTAAAACAAGGGTATTGGAACAAAAGTCTTGAAGGGTCCCTTCAGATAGTTTATTTAAAGTTTATTTGTCTGATGAAATGCTTTTTACTAATTGTGTTGATATACTCTCCAAACACACACCCAAAGAGACACACATGTGCATACACACCAGCCTTACCTAATGGTCTTATCCATTAGCTTGATGTATAAAAATTTTCTCCCTCTGAAAAACTGGTACAAACATTCTCTCTGTAGGCAAATGTTCATCATCTCCTTTGCCTAATCATAAGGCAATAGGGAAGAGCTAAGAGAGCCAAGAAAAGGGAACTGTGGTAAATTGCATTTGTATTTTTCCCCGAGTATTTAGTCTCTCTTTCCTTTGTATACATAAGAGGATTATCCACCCCCACCCACTGACGTGTGCTTGCGTTGCCTCCCTGGGAGAATAATGGATTGGTCACATGTCTTGCCTTGACCAATAGAATGTGAGTGAGCATAATTTTGTGTGCATGTCTGAGCAGAAGCCATAAAATAACTGCCTAGTTTAGATCTATCTCTGACAGGGAACCGGCATGTTCTGGATAGAACATCAGACTTGACCCCATAGTGAGAAGGCACCTGAGGCAAAGCTACAGCTGACCTGCAGTTGACATATAGCATGAATAAGAAATAGAACTTTTAGATGTTAAGCCACTGAAATTTAGGAGTTGTTTGTTACTGTAGCATAACCTGTCGAAGCCTGCCTGATAAAGGAATTATATTTCAGATACAGTCAATCCTCGTCATTCACAGTAGTTGTGTTCTATAAAGTTGCTATGAACACTGAATTAGCAAATACTAGACCATTGCTCTTAGGGTAAATACAAGGTTAGGTTCCTTCGAGCTTCCAGTTGAGACATTTTCATCAACAAAGTAATATATAAGCTTGTTTTATGTTTGTTTCTGTTTAAAGACACCTTATTCAATATATGTTGTTGATTCATTAACAGTGAATTCACAGATAACCGCAGGGTAACTCATGCCTGAATGAAGTTTATCTAATGTGTGTTTTCTCCATAAGGCACCTTACAGCCTTCTTGCACTTAGGAACGCTAGACAGCATTTCAGCCCTGTGCGTTTTTATACAGCAAAATCACCAGCAAGCATAAAAATGCAAAAACCATGGCACTAAATAGACTGCCAAAGGGACACTTGTTCATAATGTAAGAGTTAAAACAAGAAGGCAGAGGGTCTTCTCGTTTAACCTCAGTCAGGTGACTCAAAGTTTTCAACACTCTGCCTGTCCACAAATGACCGTGAAAGCACAGCCGGTATTGACCTGGGAGTTACAAGTCAATTTTAGTAAGTAGGCAAGTTCACAAAAAACGGAATCCATGAATAATGAAGATCCACTGTACTGGTAGGTGTTTCATCACCTAATTCTCATAACAGCTCCATAAGGCAGGTATCTTTATTGCCATTTCACAAAAAATAAAAATTGAGATTCTGAAGGTGAAATAACATGCCCAAAGACATAACTAATTAGCGGTAAAGCCATGATTTAAACTCAGGTCAGCCTGTCTCCAAAGCCATGGTGCTGCTCTTTTTGAGTCACCACATTGCCTTTCAGAAGAACAAAAACCTATATGTGGCATCAGTTCTCAATTCCTCTCCCTGGATTTCAAGACCCTGAATGCTGATTGCTCATGGCCTTTCCCACCCTCTAATTTCTCCAGTCTTCGCCAATGACTTCCTTCCTAGTGAAGAGATTCTCTCCTGTTTCTGATCTGCCACGATTATTAGTTCTTCTTCCACACCTAATATGCTCTTGGCAGGCATCTGGTTCACATTCTTAAGCCTGCTTAGGAATTTGGGGGTTATCTAGTCCAACCTCCTTGTTTTCAGATCAGACCCAGAGACAGTCATTGCTGTGACCAATGCTAATGAGAATCAGAGTCAAGACTTGAACCCAGATCTTCTCACCATCAGGCAATTATCCCTGGGATTGCTTCACTCTTCCTCCCACCCCAAAAGCAATTACTTTCAACCTTAGAGCAAGCAACTGAAGTAGAGGAGGGGCAGGAAGCACGAGAAAGCAAAGCAACACCACACTCAAAGGTGCCTTCAAATCATTTCAAAGGGCTTTTAGGAAGGAGAGAGCTAACGACTCTGTCTGTGGGTCAGGCGACCTCCTGCTCTAAAAGAATCCAACAAGCCACTGAAGAGTAATAACATTGAGCTTCTATGCTTTGAATCTATACAGCACTTTTCATCTCTGAAGCTCAAGGCTTCTTCCAGACATTATCTCATTCTTCTTCCCAGAACACCAGCAGAGAATGTTTGCAAGCATCGTACCCATTTTGCTGAATTTTAGAAAAACTAAACCTCAAAGACAGTAAGGGATTTTCTCAGAACTAGGCAAAGTAAGAACCTCATTCTGCAAAACAAGAGCCAGATCTTAAAACTAACGCCAAAGCTTAGCCTTTTCAAATTCCATCCTAATGCACATAAACAATTATTTAGAAATGAGACAGAAGCAGCAGGACTAACGTTTGTTGCAGACTTGCTATGTGTCAAGTATCTTACGTATAAAGTAGCATTGATACTTGGCATCCATCCTGTGAAATAAGAATTGTTGTTTTCATTCTGCAGACAGGGAAACTGAGGTTGAAGGAAGATTAAGTAAGAAGTTGCTCAAAGTGGTAAGTTGCAGAGGCATGATTTCATCACAGTTTTCCATGACCTCAAAGCGGGCATAATTTATGAAAATCCACACAGTATCTGATATTTACAGAGCACTGTTCTAGACACAGGGGATATACAATGAAGCATGGGATGAACGTGTAGCTAGAACGTATTATGGGCCAGGCACTGGGAACCACTACAGAAGCTTACACTCTACTTAAAGAGAGAAGAGAAGCACATGAAAAATAATTCAGAAAACACTCTTTCATTTATTCAGCAACTTTGTCCTGAGTGTTTCCTATGTGCCAGGCACTGGATTTGATGCTAGTGATTCATCAAGAAGCAAAAATATAGTCCTTGCCTTCACATAGCTGGGCGCCCACGATTGCCAACATAAGCCTAGAAACACGACACATCCAGCAATTCAGGGCAGTCACAGGAGAAAGAGGAGGACTTTGACGTCATGTGTCTTACCTCAAAATTCATGCAAATTTGTCATCCTACTCTATAACATATTGAGGTCCATTTTAAGATTGCTATATATTTCCCTATAATTCAACAATTAAGTCCCTTGCCTTTTTTTCACCAATTTCTCAGAACTGTTGAGACTTTGAGATGAGTAACTCCTAGCACACCAAACTATATCACAGGATATAAGCCCAATTTAAAATGCCTGACCCATAGTCACAGTTCATTTCCTCCGAGGCTGCTTTGATTGAACGTCCTCAGTACCTATTACGTGCTAAGCACTGGAGAAACAAAAACAAAGCATGGTATCGTGGAGAAGACAAACTCAAGTGATTTATATCCATTGAGGTAAGAGCCATGCCCCAAATCACCACAGGGGACCAAGGGAAGGAAAAGAGCGATACCCAGCCCAGGTCAATAAGTTCTGGGTTCCTTTCATATTTGCACACTATAAGGACACAACAAATGTTTTTCACTGATAGGTTCACGTCAATTTTGCCATAAGCTTGTAGAATATTTGTTTCTTGCAAAGGACACGATTACAGCTAGCCTTGCAGCTCAATGTAAAGACACAGGCACGGGAGGTCTGTTCTCTGGACCCAGGTGTCTGACTAATTGTTCCTCTGCAAGGCAGCCCAGTCTGCCATCTGCCCCTCCCGCCACTGCACATCGTGGACACGCCCTTTGGCAGCACGTACAGGAGCCATCTCCCTCCTGCTCAAGCAAAGAACTTTTTTCCACACCGTGATTGATAGATTTATCTGCTCTTGACTTCTCTGGTTGTTAATCCTATTACATCCTGGGTTGGACCAAGAGCTGCCGAAAAAGGATTTCCTCATGCCCCTGGGAAACAGATCCACTGGCTGGGGCCTCTTTCTACATTGCCATAGCCAGAGCAATTGAAAACACAGCGAATGAATCATCACATTCTATCTACATCCAAATCCTTTTTTTTTTTTTCTTCCTGGTTATAAACTGGCCCCAAAACCTCAGTCTCCCTGCATTTTCTACCATCATGTATATTCATATTTAACTAACATTTATTGAGAACCGACTATATGTCTCTCATGTTTACAAATATTATTTAATTGTATCCCCGGGTAGCCCCAGGAGGTAGATTATTGTTGTCATTTTACAGACGGGTCCGCTGAGGCTTAAAGAAAGTTACTATCCCAGTTACTAATCGGTGGCAGAGTCTCTATGATTCCGACCCAAGTCTCCATACCCCAGTTCTAGGGCTCCTTTCTCAATGTCTCAATTGATCAATCGATAGATCAATAGATTAATAGATAGAAATAGAGAGATAAATATTTTTTTAGTCTAGAGGCGCCCCCCGAAACTACTGAATCAGAACCCCTAGAGATTCTTAGGCAGCTATCCCAGCTGCTTCTGCCAACTGGAATTTACGAGCCACCACAGGACAACAAATGGATGTTTTCTGAAACAAATTCTTCATTTCAAGCACACGGGGTGGGCAATGGCATGAGCAGTGTGCAGGAGAGACTGGCCTTGCCTAAAACTCTCTCTTCCCCTGGCCTCCATTAGTATTCTTCACAAAGGCGGGTACCACAGGATGACAAACACATATAAACTGCTACTAATAATTCAGCGTATTCAGTAAACATTCATTTATTCAGACGCATGCCAGACCCTGTTTTAGATGATGGAGTTACTTTTAAAAAGAGTTACAGTGCCTCCTCCAAGTAAAATAAAATAATAATGATGCCATTACAATTGGGGAGATGTGTAAGAGGAGCTATGGGAGAGAGGGAGAGTTTGAGAGAAAGAAATCCTTGGGGAATTTCTGTCTGTGTTCTTCAGAATGGGGTCTGGGGGCCCCAAAAGAGAATCTGAGTGGGAAAGAAATTCAAGTGAAGGGCAGAAACTTTGCAGAATTCTTCGCATTGACTATCCCTCATGCTTCTTCCCTGGCACAGGAAGACAAGAACCGGATAGAAGAGATTTCACAAAAGTGGTCCAGAAGTGTCTATTGTTATGCATGGAATTTTGAAGGATGAGCTCTTTATCCTTACCTTTTTCCACCCAAAGTCATTTTCCATCTCAAATTCAGCCCTGGGTAGACCAATTGACTCTTCCTCAGATATTCTAAAGTTACCTCACTGCAAAAGAATGGAACTGACACCGAGAAACCCACACCTCATTCCCAGAGGGCCAGGGTGAGTGCCCGTGGAGGGGAAGCATTAGGGCCGGCACCTCGAAGAAGTGGACCATCAGTCCTGCTACTCAGTGTTGACCCCAAATATTGGGAAGCAAAAATTTGCCTCCTTCTCACACTCAGGCCCTTCTGAAGCCTCCAGTAAGTTCCTGGTGCTTTCTCCTTAACCCCTGGCTGTGAAGAGAGCTCTGCATCCAGAAACATCCTTCATCGTGCCATCTGACTCTGCCGTGCTCCTCGCCTCCCCACAGAAGCCCTGCACTCTCCCCCATCATGATTTCTCTAAGAGAGCTATCTCACATCTCTTCAACCCATCTGCCACCGGAGGCCTCATTCTAAATTGTGAGTCTCCCCTGCCCACCATCTTCCATCTGTATCCTTTGCTTGGCATGCTGTACAGCTTCAACTGCCAGTGACACTTGGGCTATGCACAATTCCCAGGGGGCTGCTGGTGGCAAGCCCATGCCTAGTGTAAGTTCACCATGCTTTTATCCATGCCATTCTCTCTGCCCGGAATGGCATCCTCTCCGTCAATACCAGGAGATCTACTGAACACAAAACTCCATGACTGTGGCTGTCTTGTTCTGGCTGTGTCCCCAGGGACCAACTCTGTATCTAGCAAGTAAACAGGTGTCCAGGAATATATGCTGAATGAGTGAGGGAGCAAAGAGAGAAGGAAGGAATCCTTGAAGAGCCAATACCTTCACTAGGAGCCACTCCTGGATCTCTAGGGATAGTGCCACAATCGTTCCCCTGTGCTTCCACGTCAAATACCCCTCTCCTGTCACCTTATCACCCCACATGGCATTGGGGGCCAGCCTCCCTTCTTGGCGACAGTCTGTGCTGTATTTCTGTATCAGCAACACATACTAACCATCCGATACATAATCATTAACAACTTAATTTGAGGCACCCATTTGATCATCTACTTTTCTTACATTCCCTCACCTCTTTCTACAGCTTTGCCTGAGTTCCCACCTTTCACCTAATTTTTCTTACCTTCAGATGATTCCAGACCTTACTCTCTTACTCTAGTATTACTGGCTGAAATGTCTTCCCCTGAACCCTTTCCTCTGCTCCTTGAAATCCTATACTCCTCACAGCTAACAGAAACTATCCCCCTGACCCTCCTCACCCTTCAGGAACATTCCTCCCAGGTCACATACAGGTCTCTTTGACAGTGATAAAGATAATCATCGTGGCTACAAGTTCTGAGTATGAGAACGGATCACAGATACTCACGCAGTACGTAAATATCCGCATTTCTGTAATCTCCCACGCGCAGTTTGGAAAGACAAGCGACTGAGGCACAAACAGGTTAAATACCTTTCTCGAAGTCAAGCAAGCGGTAAATAATAGAGCCAGTATTTGAACCCGGCCATGTTCGTTCATTCATTCATTCACTGAACAAGTATTTATTGAGTGCCTATGAGGTATTTCTTCCAGACCTCGACACTTTGGGGTGGAATCATTCACTTGGCAAACATACCAATTCTGCATTTAGACAAAATGAAGGCAGACTAAAGAGGGAAAACAGAAGGGATTACAGACTAATTGACTCAGAATCAAAGCAAGGCAGGAGGGCTTCCCATGGTGGCGCAGTGGTTGAGAGTCCACCTGCTGATGCAGGGGACACGGGTTCGTACCCCGGTCCGGGAAGATCCCACATGCCGCGGAGCGGCTGGGCCCGTGAGCCATGGCCGCTGAGCCTGCGTGTCCGGAGCCTGTGCTCCGCAACGGGAGAGGCCACAACAGTGAGAGGCCCGCGTACCGAAAAAAATAAAAAAAAAAATTAAAAAAAAAAAAAAAGCAAGGCAGGAAAAGGGGAAGAGTGCGGAGGCAAGTTTCAGTTTCAGGTGAGAGCTCTGAAAAGAGGATAGTTCTTAGGGAGTAGCTTCCCTCCTCCAGGTCTCCTGGTTGAATGAATTCCCTGAACTGAGGACAGAGTGTCGAGACTTGTTTTATTGGTATTTACAAAAGTAGGTTTTAAAGGATCAGTGATTTGCAGATTCCGTTTGGATGCGTCACACCCATCTTCCATTCATCACACCAAAGAGAGCAGGGAAAAGTGAAGGCATAGACTTTGAAAGACTAGAAATTGTGAAGGGGGGGGGATCTGGGATTCCAGTGAATGCTTTTTCCAGGACCATGTTTTGTCCAGGCAGCAGCAATGCCCTGCACAGGGATTTCTTTCTCTCTCCTATCTTCCAGGAGGTTAGGTGCTTGTCAGTTAACCCTTTCGGGCTGTACTCAGTCAGTATTAGTGCTTAACAAAGATCACCTGCACTTTTCACCTGTAAATCTTCTTCTTCGGTAGGTGCCAACTCTTAAAAAACAGACTGCTCTGTTAATTTTTCACCTGCATCAGTGTCCAGCATGGCACCTAACACCATGCTGATAAGAGTTTGTGGGGGGCTTCCCTGGTGGCGCAGTGGTTGAGAGTCCACCTGCTGATGCAGGGGACACGGGTTCGTGCCCCGGTCCGGGAAGATCCCACGTGCCGCGGAGCGGCTGGGCCCGTGAGCCATGGCCGCTGAGCCTGCGCGTCCGGAGCCTGTGCTCCGCAACGGGAGAGGCCACAACACTGAGAGGCCCGCGTACCACAAAAAAAAAAAAAAAAAAAAAAAAAAAAAGAGTTTGTGGGAAACAAGGGAGGGAGGGAGAGAAGAAAAGGAGGGAAGGAGGAACAGAAACAGAGGGTATCTGATATTTTACGAGGTAGTATTAATGGAATGCACTCAGGAGTTCTGGGTTCAAGTTTCGGCAGTGCCTGTGCCTCACAGAGCAGCTCGCTCACACTCTAAGAGCCTCAGTGCTGTATTCTGAGAAAGGGAAATAACAGCACCTATTTCAGCAGGTTGTTTGGAGAATTCAATAAGATGCGTTAGATGACGTTTTGTAAAATTGTCCAACTGTATATGTTAAAAGTGTTATTGAAAGATGGTCAGGTAAGAATGAAATGCTCTTCAAGACTTCAAGGAATTGCTGTCAGAAGTTAACACCGGAGGCTTTACCAGGATGTTTCTGGCTTAGATGCACCATGTTTCTTTTCAAAACAACCTAGGTGACCAGTAAATTCGTTCCCTGCAAGGTGTGATATTTAAATAAGAGACGCTTGGAGTGTGGATCAAAGAGAAAAACTCCAGCATACCACTGTCTACAGCAACACTGGTTGTGTTTGACAGTGAGTGAATTCTGTCACTTCCACCAACATTGAGCATGTACTGTGTATGGGGCATTCGGAAGCCTACTGATAAGGAACAGAGAGCAAAGATAATAAGATGCATCTCAGCTCCTGTGATGCTCAGTCTACTTCCTCCCCGATGCCTGCTTTCTCCATGTGCCAAATAAGAAGCTTGGAGGAGCAGTCGCCAGACACTTTCTACCATGACCTTTCTCATCTGATTCTCTAGTGCCGGGGTTCAAAGCGTAACTGTGATTACCTCCTTTGGAAGATTCTTCTGAGGTAAAGCTCTCTGCTAGGAATCCCAAACTGATGATACCCCCAAAACAATGGCATTTATACAATCCACAAAGCACTGTCTAATGCATTGGCTTACTGGACCCTCACTTCCACCCTGCACGATAGCATCCTTAAACCCATTTACAAGAGAAATAATTGAGCCTTAAAAGGACTAAATTATTTGCCCAGGTCGCTGAGAAAGAAATTAGCTGGACCAGAGCATTAAACCAGATTTTCTACTTCTAAACATGTTTCCATCCCCTCCACCCTGCAAGAGCAGTTTTTGACCAAGAGACTGAGAAGCATAGGCTCAGGGAGGCTGAATTTAACCAAAGAAGCAGGTAGGACCACTCCCAAAACCTGCAGATGTCCCTCAAGCACTCAGGAGCCCAGAGTGGGTTAAGTCTTCCTGGCTCGGTCCCAACAGACATTAAATTCACCTGTGCTGGCTCTGAAATAAATCAGTGTCCCTTTCTGCTGCTGCTGTTGTCTGGAAATAATGCAAATGCAATGGGCCTGCACTGACATTGTGCTTCCCTGGAAGGATACACATAATAAATTGTCCCTTAATACTGTTAAAGAGACATTTTCCTCTTACTCAGGAGCTTTTGAGGTTGGACTGGGCGACTCACCCAGGGAGGAAGAGGCAGTGGTGCCTTGTCAGTGGGCCCAGTTATTCTTGTGGCTTCTCATTGCCCTTTGGCTTGCTGTATTGCCAAGTTCAAGGATGCATCTCCCAGCCCCCAAGTGGAGTCACAGGACTTGCCTGTAACCTCAACTGGTTTCACCATTTGTGATGTGAATTCATATTACTGTATTGGATGCAGTTATATATTTACTTATTCGGATGCTTGAAAGCTGAGGAAAACTGGCACTCCTGGTCCATGCCATTCATCATTTAGAAAGATGCCAAGCTGTTTCTGCAGAGGACAGAAGGCATCGGTCTCTGCTGCAGGAAGCCACTGCTGCTCCTTAATTGTTTGCTAGAGAAAGAATCAAGGGTAAAATTTAAAGTAAATGGCTGGCCGCGTTGAACTAATTCATCAAAGCATGTTTCAAGTCGGTAGTCAGAGCCTGCTTCAGCCCCCAGCACCGTCACCTTCTAGGAGAGGGGAAAAGCCAGCAGACCTCCAAGCGGATGAAATCATTAGGAGGAGTTCAGCAGTGCTTGAAAAGCAAAGGGAGAGGAGGCGGGGACTTCTGTGCCCGCTCCCTTTGGCCACATGGGGAAACACCAGTTGTCTGTGACCTAGTTATCTGGGAGAGGAAGCAGGGAAGGGAATTCACAAAACTGTTCACTGCACGGGAACCCCATCCTCCAAGGCACCCTGCATGCTGAGAAAACAGTTAGAGCTTCCTCGTTTGACTCTATGTTTTTTGCTTAGAGATTTTTTGGGTAGCATTAAAGACATACGCACTTAAGATCACTTAAGGAAAGGAGGATTTTACAAGGATACGCCATGGACAGGATGTTCATTAGAGATGGGAAGTGGGGACTGGAAAGCTTTCAGAAAATCATCAGCATCTCCTCTCTCTCTCTGTCTCTCTCTGTCTCAATGCATGGTCTCTTGTCTGTGCACTGCTTCCCTCTGAAGTCTTCTTGCTTTGAAGCATGATGCCATTGATTCATTCAGTAAATATTGAATCCTACCATGTGGCCGGCACTGTTCAGGATGCTGGGGATATAGCAATGAAAACCATAGACAAAAATCCCTGCCCTTGTGGAACGTAGATTGCAGTGGGGAACCAGACTGCAGACAAGATAAATAACTCCAGTGTGTTAGAAAGCAGTAAGTGCTTAGAAGATTGAGATGGGAAATGAAAGCCTGGGAAGGCAGGTGAAGTCTTAAATAGATTGGTCACGGGAGAAACCCACTGACAAGGTCACGTTTTAATAAAGACTTGAAGGATGGAAGGGAAGTAGCCCCACAAATGACAGGCAGAACACACTGGGCAGAGGAAACAGCAGATGCAAATGGCCTGAGGTGGTTCAGAGAGCAGCAAGGAGGCTCATGGAGTAGGGGACAAATGAGTAGAAGAGGACTACTGCGAGACGAAGCGAGAGGTCTGGGGGACAGATCACAAAAGGCCTTGTAAGTCATAGTGAGGACTTTGGCTTTTACCCTGAGTGAGATGGGAAAATCCAGAGAGGCTAACTCAAGCTGCATTACTCCATGGCCCGCCCGATCCAGTGGTTGTTTCTTACTGATAACTTATTACAGAATCAAAGTCTCTTCATCTTCAAAAGAGAGGCTCCAAGAGCCAATGGCTCACGTCCAGTCTGCATCCAGAGTCATCCTGAGCTCTCAAGCCTTACCCAAACATCAGTTCCACTAAAGCCCCATCTGGTGACAGCCAGGGTCTGTATATGAGTGTGTCATTTCTGCCTGTTCCTTTCCAGAATGCAGAGCAATGGGATCATCTAGTCAGAGTTTGGGGACATGGAACTCCATATGGGGATATGGAGACCCAGCTATAGCTCTTAATCAATCTCTCTCTCTCTGACTCTCTCTCTCATTCTACCTCTATCTTTCCTCTCCTCCAACTCCTCAGAATACTTGAGGAACAATGGAGCATATGGGAAAATACTTCGTTTCTGAAAGAAAGTGCCCATGCCTGGCAAACATTGGGTCTCACAGAATCTTTGCTGAGGGAATGGGTTGGCAGGTGCGAGGGAGCACATCAGGACCTTAGGAAATGGAGCTGCCTTTGGAAAGTTCTGATATTCAGAAAGATTTTCACATCAGATCTTCACACAAAGACAAAATTAGAACATGTATACTCTCAGCAATCTCCTTATCCAGAGAGTCCTCAGATGTGGCAGAAGGACCCACAAGTGTTGTCACAAGCAGTTGTGAGGGGTGCCAGTCATGTTACTATGAATAGATGCCATTCTGAAGTTGGACACATTTTTGAATAAATTAGAATGAATTAAATATTAACCCCCAAATATCATTACTCTCACTCCCTAGCATTCCAGCATGCATTTTTGAGTGGGAGAAAGATGGTGGGGCTACGGCTGGGCTAGCAGAGCTTCACTTAACCCCAGGTGTGTCCCGCACACACACATGCTCCCTCTTGTGACTCTCGGTGGAAAATAGTGTGAGAGCGACTTCCGTGGGGAACAAGATGGTGCGGGAGGGCACTTAGCTGCAGGATAACTGCCACTTCCTTCTCAGATGCCTGCCACAAGGACAGGCATGTTCTAGAACTTTCTTCTCCCCAGTTCTAAGAACACTGAACTCATGGAATGGCCAAAGAGACAATGACCTTTTCCTAAGATCAATTTCAAAATGGTTTACGGTGCAATTCTCGTAACGATATGCAAGAAAGTTACCATCTGTAGTTCAGCCGTGGCTCTTCACATGGAAGAGGAAATGACTAAATATATATTTACATAGCTCTCATGAATATGCATTTTGTAAATGCACAAATATGTACAATTACTTGATAGACTGTTTTGGTTCCTATCTTTCGAATATTTAATACAACTATAAATGTTTAATTCACATTCACTGGGTTGATTGAACAGTTTCAAAATTACGCCAAGTCTTGTTAGAAACAAGACTGAATGTTTCTAGCACATTTGTACGGCAAGATTTGGCCAGTGGAATCCACACTGACTGGTTAAGTGATGGTATTCTTATAAAGTATATTGAATAAAGCTGCTGGTGAAAATTGACTTGCTGGTTCTGGCTTGGGAAATGGCACTGGATTTACATTCCCCAGTGGCCTCCAGAGCCCCTTGGGATTCGGCCTCTGTTACCTCTTTGCAGCTCATCACTCAGCCACAAACAACCCATATTCCACCTGAGGTCCTCACCACCAGCTGACCCCTGTGCCCGGAATGCTCTCTGCACAGACATCAAGACTTTGCTCGCCCATCACTCTCTCCACGAGGCTTATCTTTACCAGCGCATTTAAATTGCAGGCACCAAAAGCTCCAACACCCCTAATGGCCTCTATGCGCCTCTACTTTCATTTTTCCTACAGCCTCCCACCTCTCACATACAATATCATTTACCAATTTTTTGGGGGGGGCACACCACAGGGCATGTGGGATCTTAGTTCCACGACCAGGGATGGAACCCAGGCAACGGCAGTGAAAGCACAGAGTCCTAACCACTGGACTGCCTGGGAATTCCCTCATTTACTAATTTTTAATGCTTATGAGTTAGGGTCTATCTTTGTCTCTCTGCACTAGAATGTAAAACCATGAGAGCAGAAATCTATTTCGTTCACTAAAGGACCTGAAAGCCTGGAATGGAGCTAGTACTTCACAGATGTTCCAGTGGAAAAAGGAAGGAATAAGTTCAAATCCAGCATGGGAAAGAGGCAAGGTCAGAGCAGAACAGCAGCAGAGATCTCCCCTGAGCTCAGGTGGAGACCACCTGGCTGACTCTCCATAGAGCTGGATCGCACCTTGTTTAGGGGACAACTTCCGGCTGTACTGCCGGTGTAGAAGGGCTTTGTCATCATATCATGTACATGCAAAATGGGAGTGGTAACATCTCTTTCCAAGAGTGATCTGAAAATTAAATGGGGTAAAGTAAATGAAAATGTACCCATATATTAGAGCAGAGGAGGAATGAAAAAAGAGCAGAAGATTTCTCATTAAGTAGGGATTATCTTTTAGGGTAATGCCCAACCATAAATTGTTCAATATTCAGGCAAGAGCCAGGAGAGGCTATAAAACATGGCCCATCACTGCAGTGCGGAGACCGGCACTTTAAAATGCAACTACTGCAGCAGATATATTTTGCAATAAAAGTATTAGGAAAAACCACCTCTCCTTGGGGTAAAGTGTTGCACGTACCCAACAACAGCAAATAGAAAAAGTTATCACTGCAACTGTAGAATAAGACTAGATGAAGATGTTAGATCCTAAAATGTGTATTTTCAGCAGTTTAGGAATGATTGCATCCCATTTGTGACAGAGTGACAATTAATCCAGTACCTCAAACCCAAAGCAAAATCAAGGCATTATTAAAATGTGGAATAGAAAGGTATATGCAATTGAATGGGACATTCAACAGAGAATAACAGAGGTAGAGAAGAGAGAATAAAGATTATTAAGAGGGGGCCACCCCAGAACCAGCAGAGATAACCTCCCTAATTCTCCTGTCTACGAATGTCACCAAAGTTCTGGTGAAGAAAATTGGTGGCAATTACCATAACCACACACTCTAGTTATAAACAAATAGCATTTATAGCTTGTCATACATGAGTGTGAATGTTTCAGAGGTGTTTAGTGAGCTGTAAATAGTGCGGCTTCTGTTCTACCCAGCTAATCCTATATGACGTAATTATAAAGCCTCAAGCAAATATAAGCCCTTCGATTATCAGGAAGAGGTATCTGAACCAAGTGGAAGCAACCAACCAGAGCAGCCACACTCCTGCTACCCACGAGGGCAAGGGTGTTTTCATACCCTCTTAGTGGCATTATAAACCGGTTAAAAGAAAGCACACTTCTGGGAAGTAATTTTGCAATTATTTCTCAAAAGCTGTAAAAGTGTTCATAACATTTATCCCTTGACTCCTCTCTATCTACTCTCGCAATATAACTTCTGGGAATACGGTCTACAGAAATAATATAGGTCCCCGGAGAAATGAAAGTTATTTGCTCACAGGTATTTGTAACCACACTGTTTTGCATAGTAAAAAATGAAAAACAACATAAACATTTAATTATTATGGGTACAGTTAAGTAGTGTATGATGCTTCTTTTTTGTTTTTATTAAACAGAGTTTATGGAGGTAGAATTTACATGCTGTTTTATAAGTTTTGAAAAATGTATACAGTTGTGCAATCACCACCACTCTCCAGATATAGAACATTTCCATCACCTTAAAATGTCCCTCGAGTAGCCAATACCAACCCCCGTGATCCACTGATATGATTCTTTCCCTATAATTTTGCTCTTTCCAGATCATTACGTAAACAGAACCAGAGGGTGCATAAACTTTTGTGTATGCTTTCTTTCACTTAGCATCATGTATTTGAGATTCATCCAAGTTGCTAAGTAGCAGTTCATTATATGAATGCACTGAAATGCGTGTATTCATTCACTATCCATTTCATTTTTTGAACTTTTAAAATTTTTGAAATAATTGCAGATTCACAATCTATAATTATTAATTATCTATCAAAACATTAAGGTCTGAAAAGGTCTCCTGTACCCTTCCGCCAGATTTCCCCCATAGTTACACCTTACATAATTACATCAAACTACATCAAAACCAGGAAAGTAGCAGCAGGGCAATGCATGTGTACAGTGTTCCGACAATGTGTGTGCTGTGTTATCACATGTGTAGATCCCTGTAAGACCGCTGCAATCAAGATACAGAACTATTCCATCACCACCATGACCTCCCTTCTGTTTCCCCTTCATGGTAACACACCGCCACCTTTACTTCCTTTGCCCTCTCTTATCGATAAAACAATACTTTTAACTATTTCCTGCTGTGACATCCTCGATAACCACATCAGGCAGTGTTACAATTTCTGTTTCAACAACCGAACATAATCTAGTAATCTCAGGAGAAAAAGGAAAGTCTTATCATATTTAGACATATTTTTATTTTTTCCATTATTTTTTCTTCCTTTTTAATTTTCCAAGACTCCTGTATTTATTTTTGTCTTTTACTTTCTGTTTAGAGGAATTCCTTTAGAGAATTTCTTCTGCTGGTAACAAATTTCCTTAGTGGTCTTTCACCTTAGACTATCTTATTTCAACTTCATTCTACGGAGATATTCTTTCTGGATATAGAATTCTGGATTAAGAGTTCTTGTCTTTCAGCACTTAAAAAATACTCTATTACTTCCTTCTGGCCATGGAGACGGTTTCTGATGAGATACGTGTTGTCATTCATATCGTTTTTTTCCCTATAGGAAAATGTCATATCTCTCTCACTGATTTCAAGATTGTTTCTTTGTTTAGTGTTCAGAAGTTGTATTAGGATGTATTTTGGTGTGGGTTTCTTTGGGGTTATCCTGTTCAAGATATGCTCAGTCTCTTAAAACTGTAGGTTTGCCTTTTGTCAAATTTGGGAAATTTAGCCGTTATTTCCTCAAATGCTTCCCCAGCTTCACTCTCTTTCTCCTCTCCTTCTGGGACTCTTTTGACGCAAATATTAGGCCTTTCATGTTAGTCTCACAGATCCCTGAGGTTCTGCTCACTTTTTTTTCATTCTATTTTCTTTCTGTTGTTCAGACTGGGCCATTTCTGTCATTTTATCTTAAAGTTTCACTAATTTTTTGTCTATCCCTCTATTCTACTGTTGAGGGTTTTTTTTTAGATATATTTTTCTGTTCTAACCATTCTCCACATCTTTGATTTCTTTGCTGAGACCTTCTATTTTTTAACTTTTTCCAGACATATTCATGATTGTTCATGGAAACACGTTTATAATGACTATGTTACACTCTTTGCCAGATAAGCTAACGTCTTTGTGCTCTAGGGGTGCTGATGTCTCGTGATTGTCTTTCCCATTCACGATTTTCCTGGTCCTTTGAATGATGAGTGATGTTTTTCTTATTGAATCCCACATTTAGGGTTCTGAAATTCTGAGCCTTATTTAAACCTTCTGTTTTAGCAGGCCTCCTCTGATACCAGGCCAGAGAGAATACAGACACCACCTCATTACTGACAGATGGAGGTGGAAATCTAGGTGCCCCACTTGGCCTCTGCTGACACTCAGGAAGGGGGAGGCCCCCTTGTTACTGCCAGCTGGGGGTGAGAGTTCAGTTCAGGCGCCCTCCAGGCCTCTGCTGATACCACTCTGGCTGGCAGTGGGGAAAGGCCTAATTAGCACCCAGCCCAGCAAGGATGAAAATTCCGGGTCCCTACTTCGCCTTCTCTAACCCCACTCCAGCTAGGGGATTGGTGAGAGTGGAAGTTCAGCTCCCCACATAGCCTTGGTTAAAAAGGTGTCATGGGGCTTTTTTTTTTTTCTTGTGGTACGTGATGATCAATATCTAAAAGTTTTCTTTCTTGCTAGGCTGCCCTTTCCTGGTCCTCTGGCTAGACAGCACACTCTTTAGTTGGGGCTGTGTTTTGGAGTGAACCACTGGGGTTTCCCGAATGTTAGCTTCTCCAGCTCCCTAGGATATATGAAGCAAAAAGAAAATCCAGAGAACTCACTGCCAGTGAGTCCTTTCACTGAGTCTTGAGGTCCCTGCCAATCTCTTCTTTTCTCCACCTTTTAGAGTCCTCTTATGTTTGTCTTATATATAATGTCCAGAGTTTTTATCTGTACTTACCCAGAGAATTAGGGAAAAGTGTCTATACATTTCATTTCAAAAGTTTTTTTTTTTATATAAGACCATGTTGGAACACAAGAAAACAAAGACGTAACGTCAAGAGAAGAAAAAAGATAGCTGATTTTCTGCCTACTGTGGTTACTATTTTTTTTAAATTACATGTTCAAGAAAAAAGACTGAAAGGAAATATACCGAATGTCAATGGATAATGAGTTAGTGAAAGGGAATGAAAGAGAAGCTTTTCTCCTCTATTTTCCAATGTGCTATAGGAGAGCAATATGACATTAAACATATAAGTTAAAAGAATAACAAAAATGATTCAGTCACATGTAAAGCAGATGCTCTTTTGAAATGGGACCTGCACAGAGCTCCCTTCCAGGGTGGCTGTGTTACACATTATGAAACTCCGTTGTAAACCTCACCCTATTTGAAGTGTATAAAAGACAGGTATGGCTTTAGGTTGCTTTATGCATGGCATAAAGCTACATAAAGACAGGTATGGCAGGTGGCTTTATGTTGACCAAATCAGCAGGTATTTGAATGAGGAGAGTAATATGGCCAGTGGAAAGCACTTGAACAGAATCAGCAGAGAAACAAGCACGTATTCTCGGGCACAAACCCACAATAAATTGAAATTGACACCAACAGTTGGCTCAAAAATAATCAACTCCAAGTACGTCCAATATACAAGCATTCTCCCTGACAGGATCACAAGGCGTGCTCTGCATCGTTCCTAATAGCTCTTTAGAAGTTCCCAGATGCAGTTCAAGCTAAAATAACACAGTGAGGTACAAGTTAATTACATAGTTACCAGCAAAACCACACACATTTTTTGCAATAATAATGTGGCAAATAAATATCTGCTCACTCCGTGGGAAACGGTGGCAATTATCAAGAACACATGTTCACACCACCATACTGCTTACTGATAATTGTGTGATTAACCAACGGCAGCATGCTAAAATGGGTATTTATTCTTCTCTGAGCTTTGCAAGCTATGTGGGATGCATGTGAAAAGCACATATGGGGAGTTTCAAGGGTGAACCTCAAGTATGTGTGTGAGCACTTTTTGTGGTCACATTCCAGTCCCCAAATATTCCCAGAAGGCAGCTTCTCCTTTTTAATAATGTACGTCTATTTTTAACCAATTGCCTAGGACACAATTAATGCTCAATAAACTCTGTTAAATGAACTAATAAAAGTTAATAAAAGACTTGTGTGATGTGAGTAATCCAAAAGGAACAAATAAACCTGAAATCTTTTTTGTTTGTGTTGGTGTTTCAGGGAGAGCTTTGCCTTTGAAATCAGAAGTTCCCAATCCAAACACCAGGTCTACTGATGACTAATTAAGGAATTTCAAGCAAATTACTTCCAGTCTTTGAATTTCAGTTTTCTTGCCTATAAAAAGGGAGTAATGTTATGTGGCTCAAATGAGATGATGTGTGTGCAAGCACTTGTAAACCAAACAGTATATATACGTAGAAATAGTCTTGGTAATGTGCTACTATTTCAACAGCAGCAAATACAGACCTATCCTCAAAGAAGTGTATGTTATCTAAGGACCTCTCATTGGTGGCAAGAGAGAGAGGGTGAGAGAGTCAGCACAATTATTAATCAGGAAGGTGAGGAGGTAGCATAAGAGGGGGCCATAACGCGTGATCTGCAGAGTGAATGAGTCACAAAACAAATTTTGGACAAGGTGGCTCCAGTCCAGAACCAAGCCAATGGCAGGAGGTTCTGAAAAATATAAAAGCAGAGGGATTTTTGTGAATTTCCATACCCCTATGTCATACACATCAGCTCAGATAATCTATATTTCTCGTTTCAGTGAACTCATTGGGGAGAAACAATACACTTTCCAGATAATAAGGATAGAGGAAGAATAAACATCGGTGGACATTTATTGCTTACAAACCAACAATTTCTATCTCTCTCTAAATTTCTGCTTCATGCCATCAAGAGCAACACACTGATCCTTAGGTTAATTGCAGTCAGAGAAAATGCACCACACCTAGAAGAGGTTTTGCAAACTAGAAAAATTCAGCAACTAAGTTTTCCTTATTTATTTCAATTCACCCACAAAATAGAACGCTTTTATTCAATATGAATGCCTCCGAAAGTTGGTCGGTTAATTGAAAAATTTGTTAAAATGGGTAAACATCTTGTATATGTTTTATTTTAGTTGAAAATACATAAATGTTCAAGTAGTCACCAATCTTTCAATTTAAGGGCCAAGTTTTCCCTTTATGGGTCTAGCGATTGGAGATTGAGTTATGTTTCTTATGTAAAATATACCCATTATGCTTTGTCTACTAGTCTTAATCTTTCCCTGGATTGGAGGATAAGTAAAAATACTTGGGAATAAATTTGAGTACAGACTTCTTATAGGTTTCTTTATAGATTTGTATGGATTGTTTAATTAATTATTTACTGTTGTCTCAATTACACCTAATTCAATGGCAATTTTATCAGCAAATCTTTATCAAGACTTTCCAGAACATTTAGCTTAAGTTTCACAAACACATCAACTCTCTTTTTACACTCGTATTTCATCAGTTTTTGTAATAACCAACTGATATAATAACAATAAATAGCACAGCTGACATAAACAAATGTATGCACAAACACAACCAAGTACAGAATTAAGTCCCAAATATCTACCTTGCCTTCTCTGACAAGCACAGAAGTACAGAATAAGAAGAGAGCCTTTCTTAAACTCCAGCCATCTGAACCAAATTTTAAAAGTTCTTTCAATATCCACTACCCTCTGTAAGAACATTTGCTATACATTTCTTACCATCAACAAGGATGGAGTCTCTCTCTCTTCCTCTCCCCTAAGAGGCATATAACTTTACCTTGATTCTCTGACAGCTGTGTGATATGCCTTTGAGTTGCTGTAATAAGACACACTTTCCTATTGGTTGCTAGATTTTGAAGATAAATTTTTATTTTATAACAGTCTCAGTTTTACAGAAAAATCATGAAGGTAGCAAAGAGTTCCCACATACCCCACACCACGTTCTCCCTATCGTTGCCATTTTCTGGCTTTCTGATGTAATATTGCAACTTTTTATTTGAAACAGAAGACTCTCTCAATTTATAGAAGTCAACAAAATGTGCAATGTTTATTCTGTACTGCTATCATGCCTTTTTGTGTTCTTACCAATCCATGACTATAACTACCAAAGGTGTGTACACAGTAGATTGTTATGACTGCCCAGCACCTTCTTCTAATGGGGTACAGGCAGCTGACTTCCAGTATGAGGAACCACCTTGTCATCCCGGTGGGGTGACCCAGGCCTGGCTAATCAGAGCACCCCTCACTATGGCTTCAGTAATCAAGAAGCTGTCAGAGAACTGTTTTTACCTTGTGGGAGCAGCCTAACTGAGAATGTAGTCAAAGAGCAACACAATGGAGGAGAGAGAGAGAGAGAGAGAGAGAGAGAGAGAGAGAGGAGAGAGAGAGGGAGAGAGGAGAGAGAGAGAGAGGGCGGAGTCGGGGGTGTTGACCAAGAGAGCATTCTGATGACATACTTTCCCATTCATTCGGTCTATCTCAGTCTTTACCTGTTATTCTGATATGATAATTGATGGGATTTTCTTTCATTCTCAAGTAGTAAATGACATGGTCAACCTAATGAGGGCCCTGGATTTAACTATGCATGAAGTCAGCTGCCTCCCTACTTACAGGAACCAATAAATACTTTTCCGAAGGAGAAGAAGGTTGGCTTAAAATAGTTTGATAAGCAAAGAGCGTCATTGTTCCTCACCACACGTCCACAACCACAATTGCAAAGTCTTTCTGATTGACCCTCCATCTATGCATAACCTGCATAGATACACTTGGAACATTTCTTAGAAGACACACCTGCAAAGATCCGGAGGGAACAATGTGTTTTGGAAACTAAAAGGAGATCAACAGGGTTGCAATGGAGAGAGAAGAGAAGTGAGGGGAACGGCAGGAAGCAGGAAAGATGGGGACTGGCTAAGCTGCACAGGCTTGGATGGGATTCTGTGCTCTATTCTAAGGGCATTGAGGAACCAGGAAAAGTCTCAATCCACAAGGAGAGTCATGATTGCATGTTCATTTTGGAAAGATCACTCTGCCTGTATAGGGAGAATGGAAGACAGATCTGAAGGCAGGAAGTTGACTCAGGAAGCAATGATGATGTTTTAGCTGGGGCCATGATAGTGGCAATATATCTGATGTATTGGAAATATATCTAGGTGGTTCCCACATGTCGAGCTTGGAATCCTGTTGACAGAAATACTATCTAAGCTTGGTCTCCTTTCCCTGTTCACACCAAATCACTAGAGTATGGAAAACATTCTTGCGCAAATAAATACTTGTTTAATTAATGAAGCTCAAAGATTTGGTAGTTGAGGAGAATTGGAGAAACAAGTCACTTCAAAACTCTTCAACAAAAAATTTTGTCTTGGTTCCCAGGGTAGTAATCAGGCATTACTGGAGGAAGTAATCAGTCATTATATGCTTTAGTATAGCCACCTCAATCTTCTTGAGCAAAAGCACTAAGATTTTCAAGTACCTTATCGAGGGTAAGTATGGATATATGAATATATTCTCTTGCTCTTCAAACAATATAGAATCAGTATTTTCTTGGGTCCACTGATACTAGATAGAGCTATTGACTCTCTTTTATGGCACTATAAAGCATGTTGTACTGAAAGAAAGGTTTACTTTGCAACTGAGAATTCATGGGCAAGGCTTCCTGCTGACTTCTCAGAGCCTTGGACAAGTGTGTCACTGCTTTTGTTGATGGAGGTATTTTTAGAATGAATTAACTATCCTTTCCAGAGGATTCTTTGTATCATAGTTAGCTTCCTCTGTTTCTGTTCTGTGTGTGTGTATACACACACACACACACACACACACACACACACACAAATGCACATGCTGGGGAAGAAAGAGAAAGTGTATCATGCATACATGAGAAATTGGAATTCTGCTAAATTAAAAGTTTGCTGAAGTTACAATCTGCACTTAAACAATCTGTTTCCATTCTGCTAACTTATGCTCAAAGCAACCGCTGACCATAAAACCATCTTGCTTTCTTATTCCACAGAGAAGTTTTTTTTTTTTTTTATTCTGATGGCGGAAGGAAAGTTTGTCAATTATCTCTTGTGCCTGTAAAGAACAGACAGAAGAAAGAGAGTGCTCAAATAAAAGACGTTTAGCCAAGGAACCTAAGCTCAAGAGGTTGACTTTGTGGTTCTTCATTCCTCTGACTAAAACCACAGCATTTGAGTTTCAGTGTCATCAGATTGTGAAGCAAGAAGAGAAGGTTGTGCTCATCTAGGCAGACAGGTGTCATGAAAAAGAGATGGGCTCTGGAGTCAGCAGTTCTAGGCTTGAGTTCTATCATGATCACTGCCTGGCTGTGTGGCTTTGGGCAAGATGCTCTGTCTCCTTTGAGCCTCATTTTCCACATCTGTAAATTGGGGACAGCAAACATTAAGGGTAATATGCTACTTTCCTCATTGAATTGTATTGAAGATCGTGTGAGATGCAAAAAAGGTAGCTGTGAACTGTAAAGAACTACAGAAATGGATCTTGTTATTGGTACCCAGTTTCACCCCCTTCTTTCTGAAAAGGAAGAGGGACCCAGAGGAGGGGAAAGGACTCGTCAAGTCAGCATCCTGACTACCATCTAGAGGTCTGCTCCCAGGTCAGGAATCTTTCACACAAAATTGTGCAAAGAAACTTCCAATTATGCAAACCCCCTCCAATGGAACTATGCTCATCTAAGATGTCAAATTCAAGTCTGGGGGGCCAATCTCCTCAAGCCCAGCAGTCAACATCTAGATGCCTAACCTCAGAGTGTCCAGGCTTATGATTTCTTTACTTTAAACCAAATCATTTAACCAAAGCATTGGAGGATTTCTTTTCCCCGGCATCTCATTCTCAGAATTACAGTTACTGTTGTCACTCAAGTGACCGACTAGTTCCAGTTTGTCTAAGACTTTCCATCTTTTAACCCTGAAAGTTCCCAGGAAGCTTTTCAGCCCCAAGCAAACTGAGACAGCTAGTCACCCTAATTTCCACATTTCACTGAATGTCTATATTGTGCCAGACACTTTGCTGAGTTCTCATATTCTTCCTATTCACTCCAAAAAATCTGTGGGGTAGGTATGTTGATTTCCACTTCACAGGATGAGGAAACCCAGTTCGGAGTGATCAGAATCACGTGTCCCAAGTCACACAGACAACATGTGTTGGAGTCAGTACCCAGGGTGCTTTGAATCCAGAGTCTCTGCTTTGCCCGGCACATGACTCCCAATATATCCTGAACATTCTCAGGAAGAGGAGGTGCAGACTGCTTTTAAACTGGATTGTTTTATGATCAGCCAGTCATCATGGTTCTGGACTGACTGGAAACAGTTGTAGTATTTAAACTTGGGAGTCAAGTGGGTTAGGGTAAAGACCAGGTAAGAAGGGGTCAAAATCTCAATTTGAGTTTCTACTGTCTTGCTTCCTGACTTTATCATATGAAGTGGAGATAACAAAACCTGCATCAAAGTGATACTGTGAGACTCAAAGTGAGCGTTATAAAGATATTTTGTAACCTGAAAAACCTAATATTGATACATTAGTAAAAAGAGGTTAATTTGTTCACATTAGTTTAAATATGGTGTCACTATAGAAAGCTAAATACTCTATCAGCTTCTGCTTTTTAATTTGTTTCCCCAAATGTGTCCCCACTGTTGGTATCTTTCAAAAACTCTGTATCAGACACCTGTGGTTGCCTACACAAAAGGCATTGCTCCCTTCCCCATTGTAACAGGATCCTGATTTCCAAGTGGGACCATCACCCTTTCTAATTTTTAATTACAGGCTTTAGCTAATAAGTTCATGAGACAATTAGAATGAATGAGACATTTGTCAGAGCTTCTGGGGAACAGAAGTGACCTTCATCTTCCCTGACAAATTTTTCTGCTTCCTACTGGATGTGAGGATGGACAGCTGGAAACTCCAGAGCTAACAGAGGTCTTGGAAATAGCGAGTGGAGGAGAGGAGAAGAGCCCACATGCCATGGAAGCAAAACCAAAAAATGGAAAGAGAAATGAGATATTGATCATATCAGTTTAGCCTAAAATCGAGTCAAATACAAATTCCCTATCTGCCTTTTAATGGCTGAATGAACTCGGAAATGGCCATTAATTTCTCTGAGCTTTTGTTTCCTTGTCTGTACAACAGAGGTAGTTATATACTCCTCATAGTGTTGTGGTGAGTGCTCAATTAGACAAGAATTATCAAACGCCTAAAATAGGAACTGACAATTAGTAAGTGCTCAGTTAATGAAGGCTTTCTCTCATTGCCCTGTTCCTAGAGGAGGGGACAGGGCAGTGATGTTATAAGGAAAGACTCAAAAATAAGATTCTCGTTTGGAGTCTGATGAGAATCAAAGGACTTTGCTCACGCTGCTTTGTGTAATATGACACCTCTGCAAAGAAAGGGAGGTGGGGCGTGCTAGACTAAATTATTTCTTACTGTCTTATTTTCATATGTTTGCACAGTTCAATTTGCATTTTAATTTGCATATTAACTTCCCAAGAACAGCCCTGGACCAAACCCAGATGCAGCATACGTTTGTGCCTATGCACGTGAGTGCGTGACGTAAGGTGTGTATTTGGGGACAGGACAAACATGGACCTGATAAACAGGTGACCAGAAAGCACAATTCCTTGTTATAGCCATCCTGAACCTCCTCATCTCCTATCTCTTTGACCATATACTAAGGCTCTGGTCTCAGTCTAAGATTGTCTAATCTTAATGTAAACCAGAGAGAGAGAGAGAGAGATTATTATTAGGGGAGACTAGGTCTCCTAGGTCTTCTCTTGCTGTTCAGATGTGTCTTGGAAACCCAAGGGCCCAGCTGGCTTCTTTTCAGCAACAGCAGTAGATAAGGAAGCAACATGCCCGACCTACTGGAGCATCACCCAAAAGGAAATCCTCTCTGCGCCTGCAGGAAACTCCAAGACTGCATCTGGCAAGAGAATACAGGCAACAAGAGGCAGCTGCATTTGAGGGCAGGAGTACAAAACCAGAAATTTGCAGCCAGCTCTGCCCCCACTGTGTATTTCCCCTTCCCCAGCCCCAGGTCCCTACCTGTAGAGTGGTCTCTCCTAAAGAATGGAATAAGAAATGATGTCAACGTCAGGTCTGCTGCTTCCAGCACAAACCTGCAAACATATGTATTAGACCCGTAGGATAATAGGAGGAGTGGACCCAGCAGGAGTACAATAACTACCCAGTATTCCTTCCAAAACTCCTCTTTGGTGTCACAGAATCTTTTCTTCCCAACAAAATCCTCCCCATCTCCCAACTCAAATGTTGCCTCTTCTGTGATAGCTTCACAGTGCTCGTTGTGTGGTGTTACTGAGGTAAACCCAGTCATTCTCTGCTCCTGGCCCCATAACTCTTGGAACGTCCATAAGATCCTGGAAGAACCCAATGTATGATTGCTTTCCATGCCTGTCTCCCCTGCCAGGTTGTGAGTCTTCGGCTGAATGTTTCAGAGTCTTCCCCGAACCACCCAAGAATCAAAGTTCAAAACAGACGTAAAGCACAGAAGTAGCAGAGAGAGGGATCTTAGCCGTGAGCTGCCCCACTTCCTGCCTTTAGCATAGATGCTTAGTCCTAGGACCTGCTTTCCAGCCATGTTATGAACATGTGCTTGCCTTCTCCAACCCCTCGCTCCCCAAGAGGCACAACACACTTGCTGAAAGCTCCATTTGCCTCTTCAGTGCAGATCATTCCAGAGACCCATGCCAGGAGGGAGGGCACTGTCAGGAATGTGACAAGAGCTGCAGTTGCATGCCCACAAAACCCCACAGCCGTGATTATGTGTCACGTGTAATCAGAACCTAAAGGAAAGCACAGACCTAGAAGCTCCTTGTGCAGTCACTTTTTGTCTCCATCACCAGCCTCTTCAATTTGTTACCATATTATATAAATAAACACATATCTGAAATCCTCAATACATCTTCCATGGGGCCAAAGAGGCTAGGAAGATGGGGCTGAGCGTGGATGAATGAGAAGATAGAGACACGCAGATATACTCAGGGTGATTATTTCATAGTGACTTTCAGAGATTTTAAAAGTGATGGAATGCTGTAGGCTCCATCAGTGCACAGAGCGACGCTCGCCTTTGAAATAATGGTCTGGAGCCTCCTACTCCCATCTCTTCCACATGCCTTGCTCTGGTTTATTAACATGACTTCGTGCCAGCACTTTACAGTCTGAACCTCTGCAACTGAAAACAGCCATTCTTAGGACTGGGTTAGCATCCACAGAAATGACAATGTACAGAAAAGGAGCATGATTTCTCTGGACCACCCCTTTTGTCTCTTTGCCCTGAGGAAAAGCTATGAATCTTCTTTGGCTTCTTTTCAGTTAGTGCTGGCCCTCACACCTCAAAGGTATGGTCCTGCTTTTCTCCATATCCATTCTTAGTATTCGGGTCTAAGGTGCCAGCGTTCCCCACCTTTCTCCTGCACTTCGGTTCCCACCCTTGTCCCTATAGTCCATCATCCACCAGCAGTCAGAGTGCACTTGCAGAAACAGGCAGGAGATAATCACGTCACTCTTCTATGTTAAAATATCTCAACGGCTTCCTGGGAACAAAATCGAAACTCTCTTCCAAGGACTACATGACTTGCCCTGCCTCCCTGACGTCCTCTTGAGCCACTCACCTCGTTCGCTGTGCTTCAGCCACATTGTTTGCAAACATACCCAGTTCCTTTCTACCTCAGGGACTTTGCACTGATGACTCCAGTGCCCAAAAGGCTCCCCACCCTACCTCCCATCCCTCGATCTTCTCTTATCTGGCTCGTACTAAGCTTTCTGCTTTCTGCCACAAATAGGCTTTCCCTGACCATCCCGTCACTCTCTATCACATCACCCAGTTCCATTCTCTGTACGATATTTATTACTAGCTTTTAAATGTATCATTTTATATTGCCTGTCTCCCTCCATAAGAAAACAAAACTCATAAGAGATCAAAAACCTTGACACCTTCATTTAAAGCTCTATCCCCAGAACCTACTACATTGCTTGGCAATGTCAATCAGTGTTTCTTTAATGTATTCCTAAGTGAATGAATGAAAGGACAAAACTCAAGCTTACATGAAAGTCAACATCCCATAGCTACTGTTCTTTAATCTATTACTAAGTGTAATGTCCTCTTCATCCCAGATCATCAAATAGTGAAGAAAAACTTCTTAAAGAAGTGATTCTGAATCCCAGTCTCACCACTGATTCTACGATTCTGGACAAGTCTCTTAAATTCTCTGTGCCTCGATCATCGCTTCTAAAATAGAGGAAATAGAAGAAATAGAAATGCCTACCTTATAGAGTTTGATGCCGATGCGATAAATGCTTTGAACAGTACCTGGTACTTAAGAAGTTTTATAGAGGTGGTGGTCAGTGTTATCATCACTGTAGTTATATTCTAACCATGTCAACAGCATTGCAGAATAGAAAAAGCTCTTAGTTCTGCCACTGGAAATAGAAGGATGTACTACAAGGAGCAATCTGAGCACACGGAGACCAGTAAAGAGACTAATGACTCCCATAGCTGCATGGTAACGAGGCTGGGCCGGGGGAGGGCCACTGTGAACAGAAATAAGCTGATGGATCAACAGGGCAATGCAGAAGTAGAATTCATGGGGATTGGGTGTTTCAGATATTGGAGACAAGGATTCGAACCTGGTCAACAGCAGGAAGGATTCCTTGAGGAGCTCGGGTTCAAACAGGGAAAACCAGCAGAGACAAAAAATGAGAAGTGATGAGTGTTATCCTGGAGATAGGAACAAAGGGCTGTGGTTCACAGAATGGGGTCTGATCCCTTCAGTCATGTAAGATCTGAGTGAGCATGGCAGAAAAAGTGACAGCCGCAACCTTTTCATCAAATTCTTACAGCATGTCCCAGAACGTTGGTGAGGATGCCAAAATTACGAAGAGAAGAATCAGGTTCTAAAAGGACAATTCTACTTAGGCAAACACCACATGCGTCCTCTTGCTCTAAGCCCCATCTATCTCAGATCTAGCTTAGTCTCCTAAAGTGTCTGTTTTTGTCAGCAGACGCTAGTTTACAACGCTAAAAGACTAAACTTGTCGGGGTGGATGACAAAACAAACCTCGCTAATCTTGGCTACTGAAAAGACTAAATCATAAATTATAGTCCTGGTTATATTAATTGATTCATTAGTGAACAGCCATTAATTCAGTTCCCTGCATTATGCTGAAAGCTGGTTATACACTTGGAGTAAGTAACTTCCCTGGCTTGGATTTTGTTCTTTTACCAAATCTTTAAGGTGTAAAGTTAATTGTATTCTTAAATATTTTAAAATCCTTCTCAGTTGTACAAAACACTTCCTTGCCGTCTTTTTTTTAAAGACTTTTTTAAACGTGAACCATTTTTAAAGTCTCTATTGAATTTGTTACAATATTGCTTGTTTTACGTTTTGGTTTTTTGGCTGGGAGTCATGTGGGATCCCAGCTCCCCAACCAGGGATGGAACCCACACGCCCTGCATTGGAAGGCCAAATCTTAACCACTGGACCACCAGGGAAGTCCCATCCTTGCCGTCTTAAGGAGAAGATATGGTCATGATTTTACTTTATCTTAGTGATGCATCATTAAAAACATTAATTTTTCACTATATTTAAATATGGTGCAAGGTTATCCTCTCTCAAAGGCCCGCACTGGCCGTGTGCTTACATCTGCTGTTTTCGCGTTTCTGTCATTTTTCACACTGCTAGTCTGTCCACTGTCACTTCTCCCAAGGCTCCATGCACCTGCCCCTCAAAACTGGTTCCTTAACTCCAGCTGTGCTGCTTCGCTTCTAATCTGATAGTGCTTAGACACTAGATAAGGGTGTTTCCGAGGATTGTTTATCAAAGGCAGAGGAAATGTCCTGGAATAATCATTAAGAGCTCCCTATCTTACTGTCAAAAGTGTCTAGGGGGCTTTCTTGGTGGCTCACCGGCTAAGAATCTGCCTGCCAATGCAAGGGACACGGGTTCAAGCCCTGGTCTGGGAAGATCCCACATGCCACGGAGCAACTAAGCCCATGTGCCATACCACTGAGCCTGTGCTCTAGAGCCCGTGAGCCACAACTACTGAGCTCAGGTGCCACAAACACTGAAGCCCACGTACCTAGAGCCCGTGCTCCGCAACAAGAGAAGCCACTGCAATGAGAAGCCTGCGCACCACAAGGAAGAGTAGCCCCAACTTGCAACTAGAGAAAGCCCGCACGCAGCAACGAAGACCCAACGCAGCCAAAAATAAAATAAATTTTTTAAAAAAGTGTCTAGCCTTGCACAATAAAATATAATCACCCAATGTATAAATAAAAGCTGAGAAGCTAAGAGAGAAGAACAGAGGTGGGAAGTAACTTTCCCAAGTTCATGAGAAGTGACAATCGATTTTGTTTCCCGGGATCTTTTTCAGTTTTGCAGTTATGCTGGGAATGGTCAGGTTGTAAAAGTGCTAAGCATTGGTTAGAAATAAGATTGTCCATAGTAATTTTCAGTACGGCAGGCTGGGAGATAAAATTCCATGTGCAGAACACTTGTTTGAAACTAGCCTACATTAGCCCATACACCCAAAATGAATACATTGACTTGTCTTCTACCCTTATCTGAAAGAGTTTTTTCTTTGATATTTTTCCCCTTCCTTCTGATGCATTTCCTGTTCTTCATCCTCTTGTTCTACCTTAATTGGGAGTCCTTTAACTCTTCTGGAAAGATATGACCCAGAGCCATTAAAAGACAAACCCACCTACCCAAAAGCTGTCCACCCCAAATTGGTAGCCAGCCTGTATCTAATATCTGAAGCATTCCCAGGCTCATCCCTGACTTGGTTCCATGGACTTGAACTTTCAGATTGTCCCTTTCAGGACATGGACAGCAGTGGGCTGAAAGCTGGGATTGGAGTCAGACAGATGGAAGCTCTATTTATAGCAACTTCACTTGCTAGATTTAAGACCTTGGGCAATGACACTACTTCTTTAAGCTTCACTTTCCTAATTTGAAAAACTAAAATAATAATGCCAACCTAATAGGGTTTTTACCTGTATTCCCTGCCTCTCTTGGGATTCTTAGTCAAGGTGCTGGCTTACTGAACCCATGATTAGGTGCCAGGAGGCCCATGATGGGGTTAGGATTGCTATTGGATGCAGCTCAAGGGATGAAGACTTAGAAGAGTGAGCTAATTCCAGATCTTTAGGGAAATTTTACATTTCAGTGTTGGAAAGACCAGAAGGTCTTTAGGGGAACATTTTGTCCTCCTAATCATCCTCACATAGGCTCACCAAGCATCAGGCAGTTGATAAAGAAACACAGAGATCCTAGGAACCCAAAAGAATGACAGCCATGGACCCTTAGGTTCAGCAAAGTCCTAAGATGCATCAAGAATGAAACCAGATACCTTAAAAGCTGCATTACCCACTCTAGGACTCCCAGTACAGCTCAACACCATCCGTAGATGAGGAGGCCCTTAAGCCAACTGTTTGCAAGTCTGAGTTTTCCTGTGTGTAACCGGACAGAGTAGAGATATTCAGAAGTTAAACCCAAAGAAAGTCAGAGAAGATTGAGTTCCACTGAGAAGACTGGGAAGGCAATGGACTCTGAGCCAACACATTGACATTCATGGGTAGGAAATGACCTCTTATGGAGTCACAGTGGCTTCAGTTAAACCAACACTAATTTTGCAAAAAAAAATGTCTCCGCCCTTGAGTAAGGTACCGTCTACTGGGGGAATGAAAGTCCACAAGGAGTAACAAATTCAAATGCCTTCAGGGGCTCCAGTTGCAATAATATTAATTGTAACTAAGAAGTTGGGAGGACCTATGAAAAACCAGAGAGTGAACACCCTTTTTAAAGGTCCTCAATGTCAGAAATATTTTAAAATTCATGACTGGCAAATAAACACCATTTGGGTGGTGACTTTTCATAACCTCACACAGATCTCCTTAGAACAGAATTTCTCAGCCTGGGCCCTGCTCTCATTTGGGGCCAAATAATTCTTTGTTACAAGAGGCTGTTCCTTGTAGGTTGTTTAGCAACATTCCTGGCCTTTATGCACCAAATGCCATAAACACCCCCATAACTGCGACAATCAGAAATGTCCCCAGACGTTGCCAAATGTACCCTGGGAGGCAAAATAGGCCCCCGCTCCCACTACCTGAGAAAGAAGTGCAAGATGTCGCAATAGCAAAGAACAACCCAAGAGAACAGCACCCACACACACACCCACAACCCCCATCCCCACAGCAGCTGGGTCAGGAAAAAACCATTATCCTCAATGAACAGATAAAGAAACAGGAGCAAAGCCAAATTACAGCTGGATGTGGCAGCATCACTATATAAATCAAGCTTTTCTCACCCAAAGCTGTGTTTTAACCTGTCTGACATCATGCCTCAAGCAGAGGATGTTTCAAAGGATAGGATGATTGAGCTGAGACTCAGAGAGAGGACTGGTCTTAACGTCTGTGGGAACATCTCTCTAGCCCTTTCTCTCTCTATGCTATCGAAGATGAGCTGGAGAGGGGACACAGCAGTCCAGAGGCTACTGCAGTCATGTTGATAAGTGACATGGCTCTGCACTTGACCACTGAGGGTAGGGACATAGATGAAGATATGGAAAATAGTTTGAAGACAAAATTGTCAGGATTGGTGATTGATTAAACTAGGACAAAAAAGAAAAAAGAACGGAGAATCCTAGAATGACCCAGCATTAGTCACAATAGTTACAACAGCAGCTTTAACAAACATTCCAGATACCTCAGCAGCTTAACAAAGTCAAGGTTATTTCTCACTCACATCATCATCCAATCAGGTGTTTGGCCGGAAGACTTAGATGTAGTAACTTGGGGATCCCAAGCCCTTGCATCCTGTGATGCCATCATCCTCTAGGTCAGAGGTCAGCAAACTACAGCCTATGGACCCAATCCAGCCACTGCCTGTTTTATAAATAAAGTTTTATTGGAACATAGTCACATTCATTTGTTTACATAGCATCCATGGCTGATTTCACATACAATGGTAGTGTTGAGTAATGGCTACAGATACCATATGGCCAGCAAAGCCTAAAATGTTTACTCACTGTCTTTATACAGAAAAAAGTTCTCCTTCCCATCTTCTACTGAATTCCCTTCAATCAACCAATGGCTAAAAAGAGAAAGTAAGAAAGATCACCCAAGAGGTTTTATAGCCAGGCCTAGACATGGTGTAGAACATTTCTGGGGCCATACACCTTTTGGCCAGAACTTGTCACATGGCTGCCCTCCCATGCAAGGGAAGCTGGAAGATATGGAGAAGTCCACAGCTAAGGGTGGGAACTACCAGTCCATGCCATTGATCCATGGCTCTGGAAAAACTTCCTCTTGCTTGATTATCATTCTGTGGTTTCCTTAAAATGGAAAACCCACATATTCTTGCAAAGTGCTGTAAACAACCATATCTCACTGAGACACATTAATGACCAACATAAACTACTGAGCCCTCAGTTTAAACAAATGTATTATATTAGTTGATAATAGTAGAATAAACATGACCCCAATTAATGAATTTTCTCAGAGCAATATACTCTTTATTAGTTCAAATAAGGGCATAAATGGAAATTCAGTGTAACTCAATAATATGAATGTCTACTTTATGCTCAGTGCTGTGCTAAGCAGAAAGGAAAATAAAGACATACCAGATACCTGCCAGGACCTCATCTTAAGCATGAAATACACAAATACAGAAATAACAAAAGAAGCATTATTTCTAAGTTCAAAAAGGGTAGCGGATTATCTTTTCACCAGCCCAGAGAAAGAATATATCATGAGGAATGGGGTGGTTGAGATCCACTTTCTGGAGAAGAAAAAAAAGCCACTATGATTTGTGTGATTTCCATAAGAATTAAAGTAAGAGTGAAAGTTGATAAAATTTGAAAAATGCTTTACAACTGAGAAGTCATTCTATGTAATATCCTTTCATATTCATCAAAATCCTGTGAATTCGGTGTCATCAGGACTAACTCACTTTCAACGAGAACCAGTAAGCAGTTGGAACTTGCTCTGTGATACACAGCTTGTGAGGGGAACAGTAGGCCCGAAACAAGGATTAGATTTATCTTTTTCCTTTTTCTTTTACTTTTTATTCTTTTCCTGATTTCTAATCCTGGGCTCTTTCAACTCTACCACATTGCCATTAAAAATAAAAAAGAGTGTCCTTTGAAAGACTTACACTGAGGTAGTCACAGAGAACTCATGTTGCACTCCAAAGCAAACAGCAGTCGGGAGAAACCTTTCCACACAAAGACAGTAAAATTTCTATTGGCTCAAGGATAACCCAGCCAGGGGCAAGAGAAAGGAAGCCACAGGCTGAAAGCTCTCCCCGAGGATTGCTCCATCCAGTTCTCAGGTGGAAAGCAGCTTTGAAGTTAAAACACCACCATCCCGACAAGTAAAGGAAGTGAAACTGTGAGGGCTGTCAGTTCCATCAGGTCCAGTAAAAGAATTAGACATAGAACAGGTGACCAAGAATAGAGCGGCCCTTTGTGGATGGCTCGGAGGTATTTTGGCTCCTACCTGGGGTCATGTTCCCCGACTCCCAGGGCCCCTTCTATTTGTCGTCTTGACTCATAGGCAGCTAAGGCATTAAGCTCCTGAACAACAGAAGATATCTGAGTATGTGACATATATGTATGTACACAGCCCATGCCTGCAGCAGGCTCTCCCAGGAGGTCAGTGGAGCAGAGAAACACCACGTCATGGTGGAATACAGACCTGTTATGGCCTATTTAGCCAAGCATTTCCATAGGATGAACTACAACAGTCACAAGGACCAGTTGGGCAAGATTCCTCTTTGGGTGAGGCTACCAATGGAAATGGGAAACAGAATGAAGTTCAGTTTGCCTTGATCCTAAGGGATAAAGTCCACACCATCATCATGACAGATAGGCTATCTCTGTTCTGGTCCCTGTCCACCTCAGAAATCTTTCTTTACCTACTTCCTCCTTCTCCATGTTCCACCAATAGGAGCCTCTCAACACATCACTCACCGTGTACCTGGGCTTGCACATGATCCCAGTTTCCACTCTTTGGTATGCCTCTCCCACTTCCTCCACCTGACAAACTCCTATCCATCTTCCATACTCAACGTTCAATCACAGTTCATCTATGATAATTTCTTCAACTTGTCCTTTCAGCCATCAGGAAGCCACTCCCTTCACTTTGCAACCACAGCGCTTTATATGTCTCATTGCTATAGCACACGTCACATTCTGTTGAAATAATATGTGTTCTTGTCTGTCTCCCTCACTGGTCTGGAAAGTCAAATGGGAAGGCATGATGTCTAATTCTTCTCTGTTTTCTCCTCACACTTACCATACTGCTTGCTGTGTTGTAGACTCTCAATAAATGTTTGTGGAAGATGGTAAATCCCAGACAAAAATCTGGCTGGAAGGAAACTGTGAGGAAGTGAAAGAAGCCTAGATCTGAAGCTTGAAGTATTCAGGACCCATCTAGACAGTGGAAGTATGTTGTCTATCTCATATAACTAAAGTCAAATTTAAATGATGAAAAGTTGGGGGGATTAGTTGGTTGATGTGTCAGTGGTGACCTGATAAGGACATGAAAGTAATTTCCAACATGTACTTTTAGCTGCACTAATCCATTGCTACAAAGTGATAAATCAAGAGGAAAAGAAGATGGTATCAACTGATAGGATAAGAGGAGGGTCTCTCAGTCATTGAGCTGAGCGGTACATTCAGGTTTAGATCCAAATGGTCATTTGGTTCCAGAATGATGAAGAACAGAGAAACAAGAAGGCAGGGAACCAACTGAATGAAATCATGGCCTCTCTGACTCTCCTGATGCTTCTGGATGCTGTTTAATCACACCGTTTGTTGGTGCTCGCTTTAGTTTATTAACATTTGTATTCACTCAAAGATCCACACGGTGCATTCTCTCAGCTCCAAGGTTCGTTCCTCTGTGGATGGGTTTTCTTTTCCCAACAAGCATAATTGCCTTTGAGTGGAGAGTGTTATGTCTGCCTTGTGTCTAGCAATAGCAAAGGTAGTGGTAGAAATCTGTGGCAAAGTTTGTGCTATGGAAATTCACCTTTATTGGAAGCTCACTGGTGGCCAAGCACTGGGTAGTCGTTCAACCCACAACCCACCTGTAAGCAATTTACTATCTTTCATTCACCAAATACTCAATGAGATCTTCTAGGCACCCGGTGTATAGCAGCGAACACACTAGGCAAACTCACTGATCTCTTATCAACGATTGCCTACTGATGTTAAAAGAAAGACAGACAAACAGTAATCACATCAGATAATGAGTGAGAACTGAAAGGAGGCTTTATGTTAGGTAATAGAAAAATTATTAGCCCAATTTTACCAATGAGGAAATACAATCTTAGAGAAATTAAATAACTTGTCTGAGACCACACAGCCACACAATGACAGAGCAAGGCCTTAAACCCAAGTCTATCTGAATCTAACTCAATGAAATAGCCCACACAACAGAATATAGTCAAGAGATAAATGTACTAGTCTCTAGGCCTTTGTTTACTAACTTCTTAGAAATAAGACAAAACTCAGTGTTAGCTGAAATGGTTGTAGTTATCTTCATGAGGGAAGGAAAGGAGGTAAGAGTGAGGAACACAAATCGGGGAAGGACTCTGAAGAGAAGGTGAAAAAGAAATAATATAGGGCATTTTCAGGAAAGGTTTATAACAGGAATCAGCAAACTATAGCCCACAAGCGAAATCCAGACCCCTGCCTGTTTTATAAATAAAGTTTTATTAGAACATAGCCATGCCCACTCATTTAAGTCAAGTCTATGGATGCTTTCTCCCTACAGTAGCAGAATTGTGGCAACAAAGACCATCTGGCCCTAAAATAAAGCCTAAAATATTAATTATGTAGCCTTTTACAGAAAAGCCTTGCCAACTTCTGGTTTACAGTAAAGGAGCATTGTGCTCTGGTCACTTGAGTAGCTCAAGATAAAAGCGAAATTCTTGACTGAAGCCAGAATCTTGAAACCTTGTAGAGGAGTTTGAACTTTTTTCTATAGGCAATGGAGACCTATCCAACTAGCCTAAAGTACAAAACTCTGCTCTACATAAGCATCATTCAAAGTCACCCAAAGAGCTCAACCACTTCAACCAGTGTGGTATTACCATAGAGTCACTGCATGTTTAATCAGCAGCGTTCTGTTCTGACCTCAGTTCATTAAGACTTAGGAACTGTACGCTGGTCACCGGTCTGCCATTTTAGAGCATCACGTCTCTGGCCTTTAGTGTTCTCATGTCCAAAATGCAGGAAATAATCTCACCCCCCTAGGCTTGTTGAGAAGAACGATGTTAGAGAATAGAGAAAAAAAATTGTGAAATGAATAAAATCCCTTGCAAATATCAGAGATGATTCATTCATTTGCTCAACCAAAAAGTGTATCGTGTGAACGGGGATTCAGAAACAAGTGAGGTTAAGATCCACAGTCTAGAAGGAAAGGTGACATGCAAACAAGAGTGTCAGAGCAGTGTCACGAGTTCACATATAATACAAAGTAGGGAGAAACCAACTCTGCTTAGGAGGAAGTGGGCTATCCAGAAAGGGTCACAAAGAGGGGTTTCTAACAAGGAGAAAAAATTCACCACAGTGAAGGAGATAAAAAAAACACGTGCAATCGCTGATGATTGTGACATCCTTTGTTTACTGATATGGGAGGCAATACTCCATTTATCAGTTCCTCCTCTTAGTCCGAAATTTGAACGATATTTGGGAGACATTTCATGACTGATTTTTGTCCCACAGCTCTGGGAGGCTCATCCCAGGTCAAGCAAAAATTCTTGTTGATATGTCACTTCAGGTGCTAATTTCTGGCAGAGGGAGAGCTGGTGAACCCTGAGGGAACTCAGGAAGGGAAAGAATACCTGCCATTTAGCAGCCATCAGACTGCAGCCGTTCCCTAGGTGAGCCATGAGGAAACACAGGATACTGGCCCCACACAGTTGAGGCGCCTATCAAAGGAATGATTACAGTGAGCGCACTCTTGCATCTTCCCATACGTAGAAAAGCGCTAAGTTCCTTAACTTGACATAGCTGGTTTTCTTTAATTAACAATAATCTTTTGATGTTCAGACTACCTGCCCTTTGTTGCAAAACTCTTATATATCCTGGCTCCCCGCCTTGCCTCCTGGAAGCAGTTCTCTCAGGTTTACTTGAGATGCTGCATGCTGGGCTTGAAGTCCTAAAAATTTCCACCGAATAAAACATAACTCTCAAAAAAAAAAAAAAACGTACATGCAAAGGCCCGGCGTGGTTTGACATGAGCGGCACCTAGGAGCTGACTGTGGATGCAAACAGAAATGAGGCAGAAGAATGCAGTTGAATGTAACAGGTTCTTATATGCTGTGAGAAGGAACTTGGACTTGATCCATAGCAAGTGAAGAGCCATTGAAGGATTTGGTATCCGGAAAGAACTTGGTCAGAGTTGGGGCTTGAATGTCGCAATTGATCAGGCTATTAGGTGAGTTTCCAGCTGTTCCTTTTGTGTAAGAATGAGGTACTGCAGTGTGACAATGGCCCATGGAAGAGCTTCCAGTGGCCTCTTTGTCCCAAGCAACCCAAGATCACCACTCATAGTCATGGGCCTTGCAGCCAATGCAGAAAAGCAACTGGACCAGAGACAAGAATAATAGCACATGAAAGACCCTGGAATAATCCCCCTAATGTGACCTCTGACCTTGGGACACCCGCCTATGAGAAAAAACCATGCCTACATCAGTGCCATGTCTCACATTCCCCAAGCCTGGATCCTCTCCAAACATGATATGTGCAGCCAATATATGTCAAGCAGAAGAAGAGATAATCAAGTTATTCAGGAGAGGATGGAAAGAGAAAGATAATTTTCCGATGTGGGCTTACACAGTGGGTCAGTGTTTGTATTGTTTTCTCACTTCCCAAAACCTCCGTGGTATCTACTTCACCTTAAGAAAAAGGGGATTAGGAAGTGATTAATATAGAAAGAATTGCTGTGGGTAGGTTGTCTTCTGAGACGATGCCAAACTCTCTTCCTGAATAACCCCTCTGCGAATGGGACCACTTGACCAAGGAGGGCAGTTTCCTACTTTTGTTCCTGAAACCTCCAAGTGTCATGGAGGAGGGAACAGAACTAGGCTGCAGTTTGCCATGCACAGAAGTCCAAGGAGGACTCATTGCCACTCAGAGGCTGCGTCCTCAAATAGGAAAGTGTGGATCTAACGGGTAGACAGACAGGGATCCAAAACTAGATCTCAAGCCCCACTTCCTGTGTGACCTTAGCCCACTTGCCAAACTTTCTTAAGCCTCACTTTCCTCATCTATAAAATGAGGAGAATAATTCTTATGTTTATACAACGTTATAAAGTTAAGTAACATATTTTAAGTGCACAGCACGGTATTTAGCATGTGCCCAGCGTATTATACTTACTATTGAAATTACGCCTCCACCTGAAAGTTTGATGCACAAGATGAGTTCCCAGGTTCCCAACTTGATCAAGTATGATATACTTAAAAAAATAAAAATAAAAACCCTGCAACCTGAAAATCTTAGTGTACTGGAAGAAGTGTTTGAGGAGATACTTATCCTATTAGTATTCAAGATTTTCCCCAGATTCTCTGATTGGCATCTAATAGGTGCTCAGGACATTTTGTTGAATGATTAGGTAAATAAATTTGTTAAGAAATTTAATACACGACACAGGTAGATGTTAAGAATACAAGCCTGCATAAAACAAGTTTTCACGTAGAGGAAGTATGTATATAGTGGTAAGACTGCAATAGTAAAATTGCCAAAGGATTGAAAGAACAACTCAGAGAAGAGGAATTTGAAATCCCCAAAAGTATATGAACAAAACAATGTTCAACGAACCCACAGTTCTATGAACATAAATGCTAACTAAAAGCACTATTCACCATCAAATTGAAATGATTTTTAAACTGATAGCATTCTATGATGGCTTGGGTATGGCAAAATGAGGCAATCCATTCACAGTTGGTCAGAATGTACATGTGTTAAGCTTTCTGAAAGGCCATTTATCAGTACAGTTAAAAGCCCTGAAAGTATCTCTACTTTCTGGCCCAATAATTCTACTCCTAGAAATCTACAATACAGAAACATTAGAGCCATAGACAAAGATGTCTCTGTAGGAATGTTCATCACACTATTATTTATATACTAGCAAAAGAAAAGGAGGAGAAGGAGGAGAGCCGAGTAGAGATGGACGAGATAGAATTAAGACACAGCGCAGCTATGACAAAGGAGTTGGATGGGAATTTATCAGAATTAAAGTGTTACATATTTTTATGTTGTTCTAGGGTATAGTAAAGATACTAAATTGCGACTTTGTTAACATCACGTTTGTTTTAAAAGAGCTAGGTGACTACTAAAATTACAGTCATAGAGCATATAACTGCAAAATGAGTAGAGGAAAAAATGGAAAGAGAAAAAGAAAAGTAATTGAGTCAATCACAGTAAACTCAAGATAGAAAAAAATGAAACATAAAAGACAGGACAATTTGCAAGTGGACACCCAAATTATAAACATAAATCTAAAGATATCAGTGTTTTAGTTGGCTCTGGGTGCTATAATAAAATACCATAGACTAAGTGGCTTTCTAAACAGTAGAAATTTATTTCTTACAATTCTGCAGGCTGGAAGTCTGAGATCTGGGTGCTAGCATGGTCAGGTTCTGGTGACGACACTCTTCCTGGCTTGTAGATGACCACCTTCTTGCTGTGTGCTCATATAGCCTTTCCTTGGTACATGCATTTGGAGAGAGAAAGAGAGATTGATCTTCCTCTTCTTCTATGGCCACCAATCCTATTGGAATTGGTCACCCTTCTGACCTCATTTGATCTTAATAATCTCCTTAAAAGCCCTATCTCCAATAGGGCTTCAACATATTAATTTGGGAGGGACATACTCAGTTGCTTATCAAAGAAAAAGCATCCTATCATCTATCCTCCAAAAAGTACGATGTAAATTTGTTATTTACGTGTGAAATACTAAAATTAAATCATTCCTTACTATGGAAAGGTTAATATTTTGGTCAGAATTATAAACAAAAAAGAGTCTGAAAGGCACAGAAAAAGAGCAAATCAATTTTTACCAGTAAAAATGAGATAGAAAATATAATTCTAAAGAGATATTTACAATAGCATTATAAAATGTAATGTATACAATAATTAACAAAAATGTGTATGCCATTTATGGATATTATAAAACTTAATGGAAAGTCATTAAAGTCCAAATAAATGTGAGCTACAAAATATTCTGAGTGACACTCAATATCTTACAGATGTTAATTCTCGCCAAACTGATCTATTGCATTAATGTTATTTCACCAAAAATCCTAACAGCATTTCTTCATATACTTGATTGACTGATTCTAAATTTTGTATGAAAAAGCAGAAGTCCAAGAATAGCCAAGACGCTCCTGAGGGTGTAGCACAAAGTTATGGACTTTGCCTGTTGGACATCAATAATTATTACAGGGCTTCCCTGGTGGCGCAGTGGTTAAGAGTCCACCTGCCGATGCAGGGGACACGGGTTCATGCCCCAGTCCAGGAAGATCCCACATGCCGCGGAGCAACTGGGCCTGTGAGCCATGGCCACTGGGCCTGCACATCTGGAGCCTGTGCTCTGTGGCGGGGGAGGCCACAACAGTGAGAGGCCCACGTAGAGCAAAAAAAAAAAAAAAAAAGAATTATTATAAAGGTACACTAATTAAGCAAGCATGGTACTGGTGCAGAAATGAACAAAAAACAAGAAAACTAACAAAAAGGAAGAAAATAAAGGGCCTATGAATAGGCATACTCACAAAAGCAGAAACTTCATTATCAAAGAATAGTCATTGCAGGTGAGCAGGGAAATGATAAACTATTTAATAAATTACATTGTGATGTTGGCTATTCATAAGTACTTAAATGATATTTGACCCCTAGCCAAAATCAGCTCTGGTGGAATAAAGATTTAAATGTAAAGAATCAAACTATAAAGCTTTTAGAAGCAATAGGAGAGAACATATTTGCAGTTTGGGGTTAAAGAAGTATTTTTTAACAGAACACAAATGTCACAGACCTTAAAAGAAATATTGATAAATATCACTCTCTTGAAATCAAGAATTTTGTTCCTCGAAAGACTCAATAAAAAAAAAGGAAAAAGCTTTAATCTGGCTGAAGATTTTTGAAACAAACCAATAAAGGCTTTGTATCTAGTGGATATAAATGTTTCCTTCAATCAAAATTTTTTAAAAGATGAATGACCAAACAGAAAATGAGAAAAAATTCAAAATAAGCATTGCACAGAAGAGGACCAAGAAATGATCCAAAAACCTAAGACACTCAGTCTCTTTGGTTGAGGGAAATTTTCATCAAGGAAATGCAAATAAAACCCACAAGTTACCATTTCACACGTAACAAAGTGGCAAAAATTTAAAAGGTGTACCACACCAAGTGTTGGTGAAATTACGGAGCAATGGAACCTGTATCCCATTGCCGCTGGGAGGGCACATTGTTATGGCCATTTGGGAATTTTTTTTGGCATTAAACAGTAAAGTTGAGCATGTGCATTCTCTTCTCCTTAGTAACTCTATGATCGGTTGTACGTTGTTGAAAAGAGCTTCCCAGTGGATGTACTACAAGATTCTGATACCCTGAGACCCTGTGGTGACCAGGTGAAGCCTGGGGTAGCCATAAATTTCCCCCCACCCAGCCCACCCCCCTCCAGTAGCGTGCTCCATATTCCTTTTGAGAGATCCCTATAGATATTGCACAAGAGCAGATAAGTGACAGCTGGTGATCACCACAAAGACATGCTTAGCAAGAACAAAGATGCTACCATGGACACAGGGTCTGTGCCTCAGGGCCACTGTCCAGCAACACGTGGCCAACATGTGGCCACTGGCTGTCAGAGACTGGAATAAGGAAGGCTGGGAATGAAGTCCCACTGGGAACAGCTTCCAATGGTGGTTCCACATCTCCAACCATTCCTTACAGACATCACATACTCATGTCTGTTTGCATTTGCTGTGCCTTCTCAGTAGTACCCAAGCCAGCTCAGATCAGCTGCAAGTTCACCCTAACTGGTGCATTCATCCTGAACCTCCACATACATTAAAACTAGAGCTCACCATTATTTTGAAGTACTTGATAAGAAACTGTTATTAGGATTTGAAACTTATTTGCATTGTGACAAGCAATGGGACCAGTAAGATAGTTACTAGGTCCTGTCACTGTTGTAAAATTTTAGAGTTGAAAATATATTGTTCATTTTATATCACCTACCTGTGCAGTTTCTTGTATATAGTGACCATCAAGAATTTGAAGAGACTGCCATTAAAAGATTTCATGGTAAATTATATATAACTATTTCAGGCATAAAACCTGATAAAAAGAAATTGTATTTATGGAAACAGGCTCACGTTCCTCATTAAAATTTTGAAAATACTTCCTTTGACTTACTTTTCTTATCATATTTATATACCCTACATAAAATTCATGGATATAGCATTAATCCCTAATTTCTAATTTACCCCCTGTGCTCCACTACCAGTATTATCATTTTCGTGAGGTGAGAAGGATTAGGAATCCCCACTGGATAGGAATTGCACTTCGCACCAGGACACACATTCAAGCATGTTCTTCACAGTATTGCTCATCGTAGCAAAAAATGGAAACTCATCCAACTGCCCACCACCAGCACAATATATGGTCGTCTAGCCACACTCTGAAATCTACACAGTAGTAACAAGAAACAAACTACAGCTATGAGCATGATTACGGATGGATCTCAAAAAACACAATGACAAGAAAGAGAAACAAGTTGCAGAAGAATGTATAAAGTATGACTCTGGTCACTAAAACCGTCAAACAGAAAAAGCTAAGCATTAAATCATTAGGGAATTACATGTAGGCAGCCACGTCATCAAGAAACACAATGGAACGGTGAACACAGGGCAAGGAGAGGCGTGCAATAGGAGAGGGGTGGCAGCTACCCTCTAAAGAAATCATGGTGTGTTCCTTAAGCTGGAGGGTCGATACACAAATGTTCTTTATTATTTCAAAAATGTGTGCTAATTAATTAAATAACTAAATAAGCAAAGAAAAATAGAGGCTGTTGCATTTGCCTGCAATTTGATCAAATATTATTTAAAATAGATAACCAAAAAGGATCTACTGTAAAAAACAAAGAATAAAATTTTTTAAAAATTTGGTCAAATAAAAATGGAGCAGAATAAAAAATAAACATACAAAAAAATGGAGCAGAGGATGGAGGGATGCAGGGGAAGAGTGGCTGGCGAGGAAGCAATGGAGAGCGAGAGAGAATAAAATAGATAAGCACATTGACATTCATTATTTTAGATCAAAGTACCTAATGTCTTCTTTACTGAATTCTACATAAGCTCTAATCACTTTTGCCCTAGGTTCTGGGGATTTCAATTCACATGTTGGTAATGACCCCCTCAAAGCACACTGTTCTAAAGGGAAAGCGCTGTTTTAGAGGAATAAGCCTGTTACCAATATTCATTCTGCCCCAAACCATCCAAACATTCTGCCGTGTGAAAGATGGCCTTAAAATGGGAACAGCATTTAAGAGGTGAATCACGTAAAGAAATGAACTTCCAAATAAACAGAGAAAGGACAATTCTAATGTATAACTTACCCCGTATAAACCGGTGTACTCATCTACCTCTTTCTATCGCTCTACATTTCCACAATGTCTATTACCACAGCACCAGGGTCATTAGCCGGGAGACATTAGATTGGTAGAAAGCTGTGAGATAAATGGGGCTTTAGAGAACCTAATGAAATGTACTTTCCATATACAACAAGTCCTCAGAGGGAAGAATCATCAGTTTATAGATGATTTATGTGCTCCCTGAAGTTAGGTATATGCCAGATTTTTCAATACTGGGTAAACTCATTTAATTCTATATTTATTAGACATAGGTTAATATTTTCTAACAGCTTTATATGCCGGCCATAGCACAGAGAAGGGGAAATAGAAGTGAGTGCTAGGCTAAACACTGTAAGTCAGCAACTGTGTTACTTTGGGCAAACGATGGAAGGGAACAGCCCCTCTGTATCATCATACACAATACCTGCCCCACTGATCTATGAGGTTTTGTGTGTGTCAAATGGTTTATTATATAAAAAAGCAAACAGATAGCGAAAAAGCTTAGACCAAGTTATTTATTTTTTATTTATTTATATATTGAACATCTTTACTGTAGTATAATTGCTTTACAATGGTGTGTTAGTTTTCTGCTGTATAACAAAGTGAATCGGCTATATGTATATATATATACCCATATCCCCTCCCTCTTGCATCTCCCTCCCACCCTCCCTATCCCACCCCTCTAGGTGGTCACAAAGCACCAAGCTGATCTCCCTGTGCCATGCGGCTGCTTCCCACTAGCTATCTATTGTACGTTTGGTAGTGTATATATGTCCATGCCACTCTCTCACCTCGTCCCAGCTTACCCTTCCTCCTCCCTGTGTCCTGAAGTCCATTCTCTATGTCTGTGTCTTTATTCCTGTCCTGCACCTAGGTTCTTCAGAACCTTTTTTATAGAGTCCATATATATGTGTTAGCATACGATATTTGTTTTTCTCTTTCTGACTTACTTCACTTGGTATGACAGACTCTAGGTCCATCCACCTCATTTCAAATAACTCAATTTCGCTTCTTTTTATGGCTGAGTAATATTCCATTGTATATATATGCCACATCTTCTTTATCCATTCATCTGTCGATGGACACTTAGGTTGCTTCCATGACCTGGCTATTGTAAATAGTGCTGCAATGAACATTTTGGTATATGACTCTTTTTGAATTATGGTTTTCTCAGGGTATATGCCCAGTAGTGGGATTGCTGGGTCATATGGTAGTTCTATTTTTAGTTATTTTAAGGAACCTCCATACTGTTCTCCATAGTGGCTGTACCAATTCACATTCCCACCAACAGTCCAAGAGGGTTCCCTTTTCTCCACACCCTCTCCAGCATTTATTGTTTGTAGATTGTTTGATGATAGCCATTTTGACTGGTTTGAGGTGATACCTTACTTTAGTTTTGATTTGCATTTCTCTAATGATTAGTGATGTTGAGCATCCTTTCATGTGTGTGTTGGCAATCTGTATATCTTCTTTGGAGAAATGTCTATTTAGGTCTTCTGCCCATTTTTGGATTGGGTTGTCTATTTTTTTGATATTGAGCTGCATGAGCTGCTTGTAAATTTTGGAGATTAATCCTTTGTCAGCTGCTTCATTTGCAAATATTTTCTCCCATTCTGAGGGTTATCTTTTCATCTTGTTATTGTTTCCTTTGTTGTACAAAAGCTTTTAAGTTTCATTAGGTCCCGTTTGTTTATTTTTATTTCCCTTTCTCTAGGAGGTGGGTCAAAAAGGATCTTGCTGTGATTTATGTCATAGAGTGTTCTGCCTATGATTTCCTCTAAGAGTTTTTTTTTTTTTTTTTTTTTTTTTTTTGCGGTACGCGGGCCTCTCACTGTTGTGACCTCTCTTGTTGTGGAGCACAGGCTCCGGACACGCGGGCTCAGCGGCCATGGCTCATGGGCCCAGCTGCTCCGTGGCATGTGGGATCTTCCTGGACCAGGGCATGAACCCGTGTCCCCTGCATCAGCAGTTGGACTCTCAACCACTGCGCCACCAGGGAAGCCCTCCTCTAAGAGTTTTATAGTTTCTGGACTTACATTTAGGTCTTTAATCCATTTTGAGCTTATTTTTGTGTCTGGTGTTAGGGAGTGTTCTAATTTCATTCTTTTACATGTAGCTGTCCAGTATTCTCAGCACCACTTATTGAAGAGGCTGTCCTTTCTCCATTGTGTATTCTTGCCTTCTTTATCAAAGACAAGGTGACCATATGTGGGTGGGTTTATCTCCGGACTTTCTATCCTGTTTCATTGAGCTAGATTTCTGTTTTTGTGCCAGTACCATACTGTCTTGATGACTGTAGCTTTATAGTATAGTCTGAAGTCAGGGAGCCTGATTCCTCCAGCTCCGTTTTTCTTTCTCAAGATTGCTTTGGCTATTGTGGGTCTTTTGTGTTTCCATACAAATTGTGAAAATTATTTTCTAGTTCTGTGAAAAATGCCACTGGTAGTCTAATAGGGATTGCATTGAATCTGTAGATTGCTTTGGCTAGTGTAGTCATTTTCACAATGTTGATTCTTCCAATCCAAGAACATGGTATATCTCTCCATCTGTTTGTATCATCTTTAATTCCTTTCATCAGTGTCATAGTTTTCTACATAAAGGTCTTTTGTCTCCTTAAGTAGGTTTATTCCTAAGTATTTTATTCTTTTTGTTGCAGTTGTAAATGGGAGTGTTTCTTTAATTTCTCTTTCAGATTTTTCATCATTAGTGTATAGGAATGCAAGAGATTTCTGTGCATTAATTTTGTATCCTGCTACTTTACCAAATTCATTGATTAGCTCTAGTAGTTTTCCAGTAGCATCTTTAGGAGTCTCTATGTTTAGTATCATGTCATCTGCAAACAGTGACAGTTTTACTTCTTCTTTTCCGATTTGGATTCCTTTTATTTCTTTTTCTTCTCTGATTGCCATGGCTAGGACTTCCAAAACTATATTGAATAATAGTGGTGAGAGTGGGCATCCTTGTCGTGTTCCTGATCTTAGCAGAAATGTTTTCAGTTTTTCACCATTGAGAACGATGTTGACTGGGTGTGTCATATGTGGCCTTTATTATGTTGAGGTGAGTTTCCTCTATGCCTACTTTTTGGAGGGTTTTATCATAAATGGTGTTGAATTCTGTTGAAAGCTTTTTCTGCATCTATTGAGATATGGTTTTTCTCCTTCAGTTTGTTAATATGGTTTATCACATTGATTGATTAACGTATATTGAAGAATCCTTGCATTCCTGGGATAAACCCCACTTGATCATGGAGTATGATCCTTTTAATGTGCTGTTGGATTCTGTTTGCTAGTATTTTGTTGAGTATTTTTGCATCTATGTTCATCAGTGATATTGGCCTGTGGTTTTCTTTTTTTGTGACATCTTTGGCTTAGACCAATTTAAATGGGCAATCATGTACACTTAAATTCTGGGGTCTCAAAATAAAATTTTAGGGTGGTTCCTTTCCCCTTTGGAAGAAAAACAGCAGATGATATCTAAGGAGAAATGACAAAGATTGTTGCAACCTACTGCCTTCCAAAGCAAGATCAGATTCACACTTACACTGAGCACCGTGTCTAATTCCAGTGAGGTCATATCCTTGTCTTAGGAAATAGGAGGGGGAAATGGAGGGAGGATGCAGTGCTGTAGATGCTTGTCTATATTCCTAGCAAGTCCTATTGTACAACTCTTTCTTTAGAATAAAATCCACTATGCAATACAATAAAATCCAAAATATAAGGGGAAATTTGCACAGAAATATTCATTGCAGAATGACTTATAACGAAGAAAAGAAGGAAGGGGCGGAATAAGTCATATGTGGAATAATCGATGAATTGTGAATACCCATTGTGTGCCAGCCACTGTCCTGGGCATTTTACATATATTTTCTCATACAGTCTTCACACTTACCCTATGAGACACTTATATCCATCCCCATTTTACAGAGGAGGAAACTGAGGCTCTGAGACAGTCTCGAGTGAAGTGTCTAAGGATGCATGTCTTGACTAAGTCTATCTAACTCACTCCACTATGAATTCTTGCCATTATTCCCCAGAGTGTAGGCTCAGGAGAGGGGTCATAGGTGAGACTACCTGTGGTTAGATGATGTGCTGGTATCTCCTGTGTGCTCTTTCACCTCCACTCAACCTCCTTCTCTACCTGTTCTCAGCCCATTAGGCTTTCCTGTGTGGGCTGCATCAATGGATCCCTTGCCATCTGGCTACCAGGCAGCAAGAGACCAGAAGGAGGAGACAGTGAAGTGAACGCATTGGGATAAGTGCTGGCTGCATCCAGCAGCTCCTGTCTGGAGACGCTCTCTCTCCATGTCCTAAAACACACCTCACTTGTTCAGGCCATGAGATAACACGGCCCCACTGTGCTAGCTCAGGATACTGCACAGGTATACTGTGGCTTCACACATTTATATAAATAGTCACTTTCTGGAACTCTCCCCAATTACAGAATTAGCATATGCCACTGGGTACTTGTACAGACCCTTAAAGATACAAGTGACAGGAAAATCCAAATAGAAGATGGGCAGAGATCAGAGTAGAACCAGAGCTGGGTGAGAACCTAAGACAGCACCAGGGATCTCCCACGTGGTTTTTGTTTAGCCAAGTCAATACCACACAGATTTATTGATTCCGTATGCTCTAGTCTAAATGGGGTGTGCTATGTAAGGAGCTCACAGTCTTATGATGGAGACAGAGATGTCATAAACAGGCAATGCAGGACTGTGACAGGTACCACAACTGTGGAAATAACAAAGTGCTGAAAGGAGCATGGGAGAGGGAGAATTTAATTCCACCTTAAAACAAAGACTTCAGAGAAGATGACATTTGAGGGATGAGGAGAATTTTGCAGGCAGAGTGAAATAGCATCTAACTAGTAAGTAACAAAAAGAGTTAATTGCCACCTGGGATCTCATATCTAGATCGATTCAGACTAGCCTTTTCCAGCTCCCTTTCAAGGAGACATTTAAGTCTCCAGACTTCATGGGTTGACTATGACAGCCTTATTCTCACTCCTTGGCCCAGGACTACAGGAGGCTAGTTTCTCTGCACAGTGAGATTTATTTGCCTGGCAGTCTCCCTCCCCAGCTGGGAACAGAATCCTAGCAAATGTATTTTATATAGCTTTGAGTCTTAAAGACAAGCTTCTGTCGTATAACCTGTCTTGTGACCAAAACTCTAGAATTCCGCATTAACTAACACATTAAACCACTCAACATATACATGCTTCATTAATGTTCAGATATGCAAATTCCACGAAGGGCAAGTCATACTGCCCTCTCTCAAACACAACTCCAGATCGTGAATGAAGATTACAAAGCCAGCTCCATCTTCCAACACATTGAAGTTTCTGCCTCTTCCTCTCTACACGGTGGTGTGTACCTTGATGTGCTTCAAAAGCAAAGTGTTGGTCAAAAGCAAGGTGGTCTTGGGTTCCTACATGTCCAGAAAGCTGACCCCCTCTGGAGGAGAAAAATGGCCACTGATGATTGTGGTTGAGGATTTCTTGAGTTGGTGTGATTTCATTCCCACAATCCCTACTCCAGAATCTTAAGCAAAACAGTAGGTCTGGTGACCTGTTTTGCAGAGAGACAGAGTTTTCTTTCCTATGGGCCTCACAGCGATACAGATGCTGTCATCTGGCTACATTTAATCCCTTAATTTCTACCCAGGGAATGGTAATATTAGTCTAATGAACACGGCAGATGTTTGGAGCCAAGAGCAGGATTATGGCTTGTATGTAGCCTGGGAGTCCAACAGATGTCGACTCAGTTCCCTGACTCACCAGCTGACCTTGGGCAATCCACTTAGCAAATCCATTCCTCAGTTTCTCCAGTCATAAAATGAGGATAATCATAGTTCCCACCAGAGATACTCTTTGTCAGGACCTTTGATGTCAATTTCCACAGACAAAGGGCTGTTATAATTATCCTGGGTGCAATCATGAGGAAGGGAAAAAGCCAGACTGATTTTTATAAGACTTCTCAGGTACCAGTTTCCGGCTGCTGTTTGTGAGTCACAATGGACCATGGATCCACCTTGTCATGTAGTGAAGCAGACTCTTACTGGTGGGGAGCAGAGTGGAAGATGAGGGATGTTTTTTTCAAGCTTCATGGTTTGAGGGGCTACGATGATTGAATGGAGCCTGACAGTCATGCATTCATATCTCTTTTCTGTTGCTTATTTTTTCTATGACTTTGAAAAAAATCACTTAAATTTTCTGAGCCTAAAATCCTTAATCTGCTACTCAAGGCTTTTGAAAGGATCAATGAGGTAGTGTGTGCAAAGTGTCCACCACAATACCTGAAACATTGTAGGTACAAAAATGTTAATTTCCTCTCCTTTTAAAAAAAAATTTTTTTTTGAGGAGTTTTAGGTTCACAGCAAAATTAAGTGAAAAGTACAGAAGGCTCCCTTATACTCCAGCCCAACACACCCACGTCCTCCTCCTTATCAACTTCCCACACCAGAGGGGTACATTGTTACAATCTATGAACTTACAGTGACACATCTTTCTCACCCAAAGTCCATAGTTTACACTAAGGTTCATTCTTAGTATTGCACTTTCATTGTTTTGGAAAATGTATAATGACATGTATTCCATCATTATAGTATCACACAGAATAGTTTCACTGCCCTAAATTTCCTCTGTGTTCCACGTATTCATCCTTCCTTCCCCCCAACTCTTAGTAATCATTGATCTTTTTACTGTCTTCATAATTTTGCTTTTTCCAGAATGTCATATAGTTAGAATCATTCAGTATGTAGCCTTTTCAGATTTGCTTCTTTCACTTAGCAATATGCATTTAAAGTACCCCCACACACACCCATGTATTTCTGTGCCTTGGTAGCTCATCTCTCGATAGTACTGAATAATGTTCCATTATCTGGAGGTATCACAGTCTATCCATCTACATGTTGAAGGACTTCTTATTTGCTTCCAAGTCTTGGCAATAATGAATAAAGCTGCTGTAAACATCCTTCTTCAGGTTTTGTATGGACATATATTTTCAACTCTTTTGTGTAAATACCAAGGAGCAAAATTGCTGGATTGCATAGTAAGAGTATGTTTAGCTTTACAAGAAACTGCACAACTGTCTTCCAATGTGGCTGTACCAATTGACACTCTCAACAGTGATGAATGAGAGCTCCTGTTGCTCTACATCCTCATCAGCATTTGGTGTTGTCAGTGTTTGGGATTTTTGGCATTCTAATGGGTGTGTACATTCTCTTTTTAGGAATCACAAATACAAGGAGATCAACCTGAGAATCTCAAACAGACTGGCATTAAGGTAAGAGATAGAGGGCAGAAATACCCTCAAATATTAATAAACCCCAGACCTCTAAATTTTACAGAGTAAATAACCAACTGATATTTATCTCACCTTTTAGCCAGTCTGTGTCGATGGCATTGTAATTCCACTCTAGCCACAGAATCCTTGTCCAGTATCAGCAGGCACATTCTGTCTGACCATGCCCAGAGCCAAAAAAGTGAGCAAAAGTTTAGAATTACACAGCCACCTACTTTCCATTTATTTCATCTGAGAGACCCTCAGAGTAAGAGTCAGATTTGGATTGGGCAAGTGTGGAAGTGTTTCCATTTGGAGAAAGTCATATAAGCCAAGACACTGAGAAAGGCTTGCTCTTGGGACAAGAAGATGAGGAACGAGAATGTCAAAGAAGACTCTAGCTTGTCTAGTCTGAAATTGGATCATGACTAACACAGTCTAACTGGGTCAGAGTCCACATGGCTGATCAAAGAGGGTTGAGAGGAAAGATCTGTCCTTTGGTCAATATATTTTGCATAAGGACCCCTGCTGAGATCTCATGGAACACACTTTAATCTTATTTCCCGTGGTGCATTGCTTCCCTTAGCCTGTGGCGACTGCATTTTAGAGCTTATTTAAATAAAATGGAAAGCAGGGTTATGTCTATGCAATTTAACTAAAATAGAGGCCAATTTGGGTGGCCAGCCATTTAAAATATTTGACACACTCTGATTTTCTTTCTTTGTGTCTTTTGTTTGTTGTTTTGTATTTCTCCAAAGTGAGGACATTGGGGAGAGCAAACTCTTAGGTCCTTATTATTCTATGCAAATATGATTTTGTCCTAAGATAGGATAAAATAATTTATCTCATTTGACTACCCAGTTATTTTGGGTGTCATCTGAACTAGCAATTCAGATTAGCGTATGACTCAAGGTCATCAAGGAAGCTCATGACATAAGCTATAGGACAAAGACATGGGTCAAGCTCTTTGTCAAGGTTATTTGCCATATTGAGTATTACTGGCAAAAATGAACAGCAAATTATAATGGGAAAAGTAACTGATTTTGACTGAAAAAAAAAGAGATGACTGAAATTCAACTTTCCTCAGACCATGAGAGTAATTTGCCAAGCTTTATTAATGGGCATCTTCACATTCTTAGTAACCTTAATTGCTAATTAATTAAGAGATGATTGGATAAACAATAGATTGTACTACAAAATGAAGATAGTGAAATTTACTGTCATGGTGCCTAATGAATGTTCTTTATCCTATTGTCCTAGTAATCTTTCAGTGCCTTGATTTCTGAAGTAAAGAAACCCAAGAGCCATTTTCTGAAAATTAGAGTTAAATCAGATCAACATTAAAGGACTTCTGGGTCAATCATAATTTAATTAAAGCAGAATAGGAAAAAAAAATCACAGCAAGTGAAACAGTCTGCAATAGTGACAAGAGCCTTGGTCTTAAAATCAGAATACCTATGTCTGAAACATTTATTATTATGGTCATTGTTGACAGATACTTTGATTTCCCTGAGCTTCACTTTTCTCCTCTGTAAAATGAAGATGATCAGTTCAGCTGAAAGTGACAGAGACACAAAAATAAGAGTGGTCTCTACAAGACAGAAGTTTGTTTCTCTAAATTGTAAAAGATCCAGAGGTAGACAGTTGAAGACTGATGGCAGCTCAGCTCCACAGAAATTTCCAAGCCTAGGTTCATTCTATCTCTTTTTGTTTCCATGCAATGAGCCTCTAATTCCAAGATGGCCTCATAGTCTAAAAAGGCTGCTCCAACACCAGCCTTCAAACCCACATTCAATCCAATGGAAATAAGTGCATAAAGAAAAAGAAGTAAAGCATCTACACCAGATCTCTATTAAGGAAGCTTCTAGACAGTACTCCAGCTCACATCCCATTGGCCAGAACTTAGTCATGTGGCCACATACATCTGCAAGGGAGGCTGGAAAATTTAGTGTTATTCTGGACAGGATGGGAGGCTTTACCTCTGTATGAAAATGGAGAATGGAAATTGGAGGATACCTGGCTATCTCTAATCCAAGATATAGCTCAGAGGGTTGTTACGGAAGGCCAGTGAAGTAATGGATGTAACATAACTAGCAAAATGTCTGGCTCATAGAAGGTGTTCGGTAACCACTGACTGAATCTGATGGACAAAAAGAGAAAGTTCCTGAGAATCTTGAACGCTCTAAAGAGTAATGGGAGTGTGCTCCCCTAGAACTCACATATGCAAAGGGATCCAGATTCCCCAGGGGCACGGATGAGCCAGGGAATGGCCTGTCTTTGAACCAAGCTTCTGCTCAAGCCTTTAAGGGTCCAGGAAGTGCTAACTGCCTTCTGCAACCCGTTTCTCCTCATCTCTGATGGTACAATTTTCTCTTTCCAAAATCTTGTCTTGCTCCTTCTTCCCCTTGCCAAGATTCAGTTCAAATACCACTTTCTGCAAGCATCCTTCCTAACATTCCTGGCTGTGTTAGGTACCTTTTGCTGAGTTATCCTAAGAATTGGTGCATACTGCTGTCATAGAACTCTATGATGGCCACAAGATGCCAATAGCACCCCCACACACACACACGCACACACACATACCCACACACATATTGTGACAATCAGAACTGTCCTCAAACATTTCCAAATGTTCCCTGGGAGAGAAAATTCTCCCCTATCCCCACCACACATGAACACAGTTGGGAACAACTGTTATAGAACAAGAAGGAAGTGGATTTAAATAAAAAATACCATAAAATCAGTGAAGACCCCTTGACAGAGACAGACAAAGTTACTAGTTATGGAAAACAATCTACTTCCAAAGTTAAAATTTCTTTTCTCCCTCAGTCTCATTTTTTCCCCTAAAAATAAGATAGTAGGTTCTAGAAACTAGTCTGAAACAACTAGGGATCAGCCATGCAAAAAAAGTGTGCAAGTTGGAGTACACAAGGAGGAAGGAAAAAAACCTTGAGCATAGAAATGAGCATAGAAATATCTCAGTATAAGGCAACTACATGATGATTCTGACATAAACACTAATTTGATCTCTAGTTACTTTAGTAAAAGCAAAGAATCCAGAAAGAGGGAGGTGATCATTGTATTTTGTGCTATACTCATCAGAGCACACCAGGGAATACTGGATTCAGTTCTGGTAATCTCATTTCAAGAGTAACGGGGGCAAAGGAGAGCGGTCAGGATGGGGTCCACTCCATTCTCTAATAATCCAAGAAGCGTAACTGGACGCCTGCTATGGCCCATGCATGTGGACACAGAGCTAAATGGGACGTTGACCCTTCTTTTTAGAAATTGACATTCTGGTGAAGGGAGCAAATGTGTTAACAGTATCACAAAACATAAGGGGTTATTTTGAATAGCAGGTCTGTGTTGTATGAGGTTTAGGGAATCACAAAATAAAAAGTATAAAGGGGTGGGCTTCCCTGATGGCGCAGTGGTTGAGAGTCCGCCTGCTGATGCAGGGGACGCGGGTTCGAGCCCTAGTCCAGGAGGATCCCACATGCCGCGGAGCGGCTGGGCCTGTGAGCCATGGCCGCTGAGTCTGCGCATCCGGAGCCTATGCTCCACAACAGGAGAGGCCACAACAGTGAGAGGCCCGCGTACAAAAGACAAAACAAAACAAAACAAACAAACAAAAATGTACAAAGGGGTGACTCCTGAGTTAGGAGTGCTGTTCTGGGCCTCCGTAGAGTTATGTTTTAGAAAGACGACCCTGATGGCAGAAGTGGTGAGATCGTGAACTAAAGCAGTGGTAACGGAAGTGGAGGGGAGGGATGTGTTAAGAACCAGTTGGAAGGTAGAATCATGAGAAGTCGGTGATTGGATAAATATGACAGAGGAAGGGGAGAGAAAGACATCCAGGATAACCCTAGCTTAAAACGTGAGAAATGGATGAGATAACATGGGAAGTTTGGCTTCAGGAAGAAGACTTCGGGGAGGTAAGCCTGTTGTTTCCATGTATAAAGGACTTTATCCCGTGAAAAACGTGCTGGGTATGTTTTGTGCGGTACCAAAGGTTAACTCTAGGACCAGGGTTGGAAGTTAAGAAAAATTTTCTTGCATGGCAGGAAGAATTTTCTGAGATGCATTGCTATCCAAACACTACCATGAGTGTTCTGCACGAGGTGGTGAGCTCATTGAGACAGCAACCAGGGTGACACTGGGTGGCTAGCCTAGAGGACATCTATAGAGGTTGACTGCCCCCCTCATCCCACTTCTTCTGGTAGCGTCCTTCTTGTCTTTGGAGAAACACCCCTTCTGCCTCTTGTCCATGGGATTCAGGTGAGATGTTCCACACTCCTGCTCCAAGGGTGGTCCACGGTCCAAGTCTGCACCGCGGAGAGTCTCAGAAATGGCTGTGAACCTCATCAGTGGGAAGCAGCTGCATAGCACAGGGAGGTCAGCTCAGTGCTCTGTGACCACCTGGAGGGGTGGGATGGGGAGGTGGGAGGGAGACACACGAGGGAGGGGATATGGGGATATGTGTGTGTGCGTATGGCTGATTCGCTTTGTTGTGCAGCGGAAACTAACACAGCACTGTAAGGCCGTTATACTCCAACTAAGATGTCAGGAAAAAAAAAAAAAAGAAAAGTGGTCATCAAGTGAGCGCATACTCCAAACCAGGCATATAAGGGTCCTCATCAGAATCTGTGCAGGAATCATAAGGAAGATTTGCACTCTTCCTGTGGAACAGCTATTGTGGTAGACAGAAAATAAGTGTGGAGGTACCCCGGGGGCCAGCCAGCTACAACCTAGGGAAAGTGGCCTGGAAATGAATGCAACACACAGGAAAGCCAAGTGGAGGGGAGGAGAGAGAGACAGAGAGAAAGAGAAGGAGAGATTGAGACAAAAGGAAAGAGATTAGAGATTCAGAGAGAGAGAGAGGTTAAGAGAGAGGGAGAGAAAGAAAGAGAGGGAGGGGAGAGAGAGAAGAAGAGGGAGAGAGAAAAATCCAAGGACCTTTTTCAAGAGAACCCCGTGTATAGCTATCCCTCAGATTGGTTGTATCCCAAGAGTTCACCTCTGTATCTAAAAAGAAAAAACCTTTTTTGATCTTTAGCCAGCCAGTTTGAGACAGGTTTATTGTCATTTGCCCGCCAAAGAATCCTTATCGTGGACACTGTATAGGAAATTCAAGCATAAAATGAGAGGTGGTTTCCAGACAAAAGAGCAATGTCAATGAAGCTTTGAGACCAGTCTATTTTTATAACAATTGGACATCTTTAGGTTAAAAAAATAAAAAATAATATTTGACATGCTAAAAAGATTAAAATAAACCTGGACAATAATAGTAACAAAGAAACCTTTCATCATAATGGTACTGAGAGAATTTAGCAAGCACCTCCCCAGGCATCAAAGGGGAACACATTTCTCTACTGGTTCCGGTGATTATTTTTAAAAATTATAGTACTTCCTTTCAGGAATACACTAACAAAAAAAGAAAAAGAAAAAAGAGACAGTAAAAGTTTCCAAATCTGGAACAACTGAATTGGAAAGAGATACGTACATATATGATGCCTTTCAATGCCTTTTAGCACCTCCCCCCCAAGGCCAAGAGCATACTAAGTAGAACTGAAACGTTCATTATTACACTACTGGGTCACTTTGAAAAGGGGATATAATCTCATTACAAGCTCTGGTAGTCATCCAGATTACAATCTTAATTGCCAGTATAGGTAAAAGTGTAATAATATATGCTTTTTTTTTTGTAACAGCATAATTAAAGAAGAAATTTTTTCTGTAAGCAAGCCTTCTTGCCCTCAGGTTATGAAGACTTTTCCCCACATTTAAACGTGGAACTTATGTGGTGTCAATTCTTGGGAAACGATACAATATTTTAAGGATTTTCTTACATTTTAGTAAAGTCATAAAGGGGATCACTCTCTCCCCTCCCAAATTATCTTTTTCCTCCCTTCTCTTCAAATGTTGCCGTGTAAACAACGTTAGAGAATGAACTTTGGAAACAGAAGCTCTGTGCTCACATGCTGAGGTTTCGTCACTTTCTACTTCTGTTGACTTTAAATAAATCAGTCAGTGTCTCTGGGACTCTGTCTTCATCCATGATACGGGACTGTAAATGCCTACTACACGTATGGACCAAATGGAAAAAAATGTGTACGTGTTTGAAAACTGTACACTATTACACCATTTTTAAATGACTTATCAAGGGCTTGCTATGAGTAGTGTATTGAGGTGACAAGTGTTGTCTATTTTTCACTCTTCTGATACAGAACCTCAGAGTTGGATCTTAAGTATTCCCGAATACCAGGTACGTTCCTTTGAGTTAAGTAGCCATCCTCTTGCAGTATCCTCTTTAAAGCAGGTGCCAAGCTGCCATGGAGGAGTGGATTTGAGCATGTAGCGAGGAGCAGTATGGCCAGGAATGGAAGCCAACTTTAGAGTCTTAGACAAGAAGGTATTAGCAGGTATGAATGAGGGTCAGAGGTGCAGCACACATGAGCTGATGATGGAAATCAGATCAAGATGGAGGAATGAACATACACTCCATACAGGTGATAACCCGGAGCTAGGAATGCGTTACAACCAGGGATCGCTAGATGACAAGAGACACCGTGAATCTGGAAGGGAGAGGAAAGTCCTCAAGACTTGGGAAAGCTTTGGAACCTCTCTGAGTTATTAAACCTTTGGATACTGAGGGCCCTCAGGTGACTAAGAACAAGTTCTCAGAGTCATTACTGCTTTCTGTAGGTCCCTAGCTCAGGAAAGATCCATGAGACTCAATTTGAATGACTGCATGAAAGATTAGTAGCACGATTGCATATGACTTCAAATTTCTCTAATTTTAACTACTCTTCTTGCCCTTCCCTCTTTCTGACTGTGATACTCAGTGCAGAGTCAGGATTAAGCACAGCCCCCATCAGAAGGTTAATAAATGTAAACTTAGATCTGTCGTGTGCCATGCACTGAGCTTGGCAAGGGAAATATGAACTGAAAAGACAGGAATAGTCTCTACCCTCACGGAACTTATGGCTGGCTGTGAAGACAGGCACTTACAAGTAATTCTTCAAAGCACTGCTGTTGGTAAAGCGCTGGGAGTGAAGGGAGAGTGGACACAAAGAGGAGACAATTCACTGGGATGGGACTGATGGACACAGAGGCAGCAGCTGGAGGGAGAGCCTGGGCAGAGACCCCAGCCCTCAGGAGCATGGCAAGTGCAGTCAGGTTGCAATCCAGTCATCAGAGCTAAGAAAGATTTTCTCTGGGGAACAGCGTGAGACTTCAGCTTACAAAGGGTGATCGGGAGCAGAGCCACCATGAACGGCCACATCAGTGCGTACAGCTCCAGAGACCTCCATTCATGGCTTTGCAGCCAAAAAGACAGGGGTAGCAGATGTGTGCTAAGTTAGCCAAGGGGACTTTTTTAGGATAAGGCATGGAGGGGAGAACAGAATTGAGCTCCATGAATGTTATGCTGGCCTATATGTTGGGTACAAAAATCAACAATAACACAGCTAAGATTTCTTGACACCTACAATGTGCCCACCTTATTCTAAGATGTACATATATCTTAGAATAAAACAATCAACATATGTATCTTAAAATAGATATTCATTTTTTTGTGTGTGTAGAAGTATTTATTTAATCTTCATAATGGTCCTATAAAATAGGTACTATTTGATCCCCATTTGACAGATGAGAAAACTGAGACTGAGAGAGGTACAATGAGCTGCCAAAGGTCAGATAGCTAGGAATGGGGCTGGGCAAAAACCAGGAAGTTTAGCTCCGGAGTCCATGAGAAAAAGTGCCTTGGGAAGGGAGAGTTAATCACCAAGGACCTAAGTGGTCCAGCAGAGAAGGGCTAAGAGAAGCATCCCTCCTCTCAGTTTGGGGACCAGCACATTTTGCTGTGCCTATTGGTCCTGGGGCACACAGCCATCCTCTCGGGAATAATGCAACAAAATCCTAATTCGGAACCCAACAGTTCATGAGATCAGGACTGTTGATACAGTGCCCTCTGTCAAGCTGGAAAACACTGGAATAACTTGCATCTCACTGGATGCTCCTGAGAAATGGTTGGGGTAGGGGCAGCTGACTGGTCCTGACAGGGGCCTCAGACAGCATCAACATAAATAACAATTCTGAACTGGAGTTAGCACTGGTCAACTGTCCCAGAAGTCAAATTCAGGTCCAAAGCATCTAGTCTATATTAACCTTTTACGTTTCCAAATTGCAACCTTAATCTCTTTCCATCAGCTTACTAATAATTTCATCAGAGACCCCACAAACCTATCATTATTCTCTCTGAGGCCCTGAGGCAAATCATTTGTGTGCTCTCTGATTGAGTGCCCTGTTAGTTAAGTGGGGAAAAGGGAAAAACCTTCCTCACCACAGTACTGTGAGAATTCACAAGATACCTGCACTTTGGAGGTATGTTATTCCCTTCAAAGAAAACCTGCCCGTTGATTATCAGGATGCATGGTGTGTAAGAGGAAATGGAAAGCCAAGGTTTGTCACCAATTCTTGCTTGCATAAGGCTCTCATTCATTCATTCATTTAACAAACAATTCTTGAGCACTTACTATATGCCAGGCACTGTTCTAGGAGCTAAGGAGGCATTGGTGAGTAAAACACACCTTCAAACAGCTCTTAAGCAGCTCAATGTCTATTTAGAGCAGTGGTTCTCCATCCTGGCTGCACACTGCAATGGCCTGAGAGACTTAAAAAGTCCAATGCCCAGTGACCTCGCCTCAGGCCAATTAAATCAAAATCTAGGAAGGTAGGACCCCAGCACTTGTATTTTTTAATCTCCCTAAATGAGTGTGTTACTAGAGAGAGTTGAGTACCACTGGTGCGGAATGAATGAATTGCCCTTTCCCTCTGCTCTTCGCAGAGCATTCATTAGAACACTTCATTATAATTATAGGAGACCCTTGGCACCTACAAGAAAGATCCTTGTCATTTTGTCTATGTGAGTCAGGCGGCCATTTGTAGCTTCTTTAAGGCATGAGTTGGAACTCCTGAATTGGAAGCCTGAGTGTAGAAATGAAGTCATCAGCTAGTGAGTGACCCAGCCTGGGTGATGCTTTGGGATCCATGACTTCATGCCCTTTGAAGAAGGGATTCACATCGATCTCCACATTCTCTGCGCATAGCCAAGAAACTGACACTAAATAAGTGATCAGTTAATAAATGGAGGTGGGAATGAACACATTTTGCTTTGATTTACCTGGATCCCTTCTTCCAAGAATTCTCTCTACCATTTGAAGAACACCTGTTCCTCCTTCTCTCTATATCCATGTGGTTTTTGATAGGGTTACCCTCCACCTCTTGGCTCCAAAAGATGTCACCTGCCCCAGATCAAGCTAATGTGTAACACTGTATATATACTCTTTGCCTATGACCTATGCCAGGCCAGTTAATATCCATCGTAACCTTTTCCTAGAACAATCAGACATCACGTTTGCCCCTGGTTACTCAGCTGGCATATGGTAACTTGGAGTTGCTGGCTGCTGGCGGACTTATTAGCCATCAACTGGGGTACTCTGGCTGAGAATAAGGTCGAGGCAGATTCCTGATGATCTGATGTGAACAACTTGATCCAGGTGGGCTTGAACATCTACTCTTGATCCTTTCATTATGTGGGTTGATAATTTTCCACTTTTGACATAAGCCTATTTGAATCAGATTTCAACTTGTATAGTCAAAAGAGTGTTCACTAATATACAAGTGAATGAATTATCTGCTCCTTACTCTTCAAGTAAGAAAACTTAAAGGAAACAAGCATGGCTTCTCCCCTTGCCCTCGAAATTATTGAGAAGGATATGGTGACAACTGAAAGCACTGATCTGTTCGTCTAAAAAAACTTTTCCCAAAATCTGCTCCCCAGAATATTAAATTTTCCCATATTCTTACAAGTTTAGGGTAAAACTGTTAAAAGGTTTCTATAGTGCAAAATTTCTCAAACCTTAAGTGTATCAGTAAGAACTGTAGATCTTTCACAAAAGCTGAAATATACTGTATTTTCCCAACTTATTTAAGTACAGGACTCTTTTTTGATCCTACATCTCCTGGGACTAGAGTGTTGGAGGAAGTGTCATTCAAGCTGCAACCTAAAGAATGTTCTTCTCTCTACCTGGAATATATCCCCACATGCTCACTCCCAAGCCTGTCCAATTACTACTCAGCCACCATGCCTCAGCTTAAATATTATTTTTTCCAGAAAGTCTTTAACAGAACCACTACTGTCACTGCCCTCCAACCCCTATAAGAAAGTTATTTATACTTATTATTTGTTCTCTTAAACTCTATACTTCCTCTTTTATGGTATTTAACACAGAGAGTTATAATAGTTATCCATACGTTTCCCACTTAGAATACATGGAGGCCATTCTACAATATGGCCTCCAGTGACCCTCACCTACTGGTGTTCATGTCCTTCTGTAGCACCTCCTGCATTGAATCATGGTTGGTCCAATAAAATATGGCAGAAGTGAAAATATGTGACTCCCAAGGTTAGCCCATAAAAGGCTTTGGGTCTTCCGCCTTAGGTTCTTGAATTGTTCCCTCTGGGAAAAGCCAGCCACCATGCTATGAGGACACCCAAGTATACTTGCGAGAGGCACTAAGGTGCCTGGCCAACAACCAGCACCGACTTGCCAGCCCTGTGAGAGTGCCAGCGTGGACGGAGATCCTCCAGTTAAGACTTCAGAAGAATGAGGCTCCAGCCAGCATCTGACTACAATCCAGTGAGAGACTACAAAAGAGGTCTGTCCAGCTGAGTCTTTCCCAAATTTCTAACCTACAGAAACCATGAGACTCTAAATTCCTGAAAACTGAATTGCTTGGTATTGTGTCACACTCTCCCCAACACACATGCATAGGGCATGCACACAAACACACGCGCACACACATGCACGCACACATGCACACACACAATACAAGGATCCTAATTACAGCACTGGAAACATAGAAGGCCCTCAACATTATAAAATGGATAACTAGTAAACTAATGAATAATATAAATTCTCTCTCTCTCTGTGTATATATATGTACATAAATATATACAGCTGTGGGGGCTGGCAGATCATTTGGATTATGAAATAGGAGAGGAGAAACACTCCTTCTAAGTTATTCAATACTTAAGTCCTTATAAGGCCCTCAAGTAACAATTCAAATATCTCACTGTGACATTGGCCCCAAACTGGGAAGTTTGGGAGCCCTGGTGCTAGCATTAGAGCAGCACAGTTTTAGGCAAGTGTCAAAACCTCCCTTGATCTCAGCCTCCTGTGCAGGAAACAAAGGAGTTAGACTAAGGTATTTTCAAAGTTCTTGTCAACTCTAACTTCCAAAGATGCCAAGATAGTGAGCTTGGTGAAGGTCTGGTACAAACAGAGCAAGGTGGGAACGGAACTCAGCTTGGCTTACCCAGGGGCCTTTTGTGACAGAACCGAGGAAGGAAGACTATGCCACCTGCTGAAATCCTGTCTGGGACTGGATTTCATTCTCGGATTGGGCAGAGCTGATAGGTCTCCAGTCTTTAGGGAGCAGGTAGAAGCTGTCAGGACGATTGTCAGAGCTCTGGAGCACGCCACCATCCCAGGATTGTTCTGGTGGTGGTGTGGGTCTTTGGTCATGGAGATGGTGGTGATATGGTCATCCACAGTCTCTGGAGCCTTAAGTCTCGGGGTCAGTCCTCAAAGAAAGGCTCCTGCCAATGGTCTCACATAGTCAGCTCTTAACAGATACAACAGCTGCTTTCTAAGAACACAGTGTAGTTTTAGGCAGTCTGCCTAGAAATTCTTTTGCACTGAATTCCTGGAAGAGGCTCCTTGATTTTCTCCACGCCCAAGACTCAGAGGAGCCCAGTTGGCCAGAAAGCCAAGAACAACCACACGCTGCACCCGAGGTGATGGCATCTGTACGACCCAGGCTCTTGTGGGAGTGGAAGGGGCTGTTCTGCAAGGACCTGGTGAATGCAACAAAGGGAAGAAGAGACCACCATTCTGGCTTCATATTACGCTGGGAGAGTGCAGTGGGGACTGCAGTTGGGTAGATAATGTTTGCTGAGTACTTGCCTTTTATCAGGTATGTTTCACCTGTATCTCATTTAATTCTTCTAAGAGTCCTGAAAGGTATGCATATTTTTAATTCATTTTATGGTTCATAGAACATTGGGTCGAGTACCCAGGATGGTCTGGTACCAGTCCAAGTCCTCCTTCACCACTAGGCTATCTTGCTTCCTAAACAGAGTCACTGAGGGTGTGAGTGCATGTGTGTGTATACATGTGTCATAGAGGAAAGGGTAGAAAAGTAAATACATTCTAGAGCAGGGGCTGGCAAACTATGGCCCATGGGCCAAATCCAGCATGCCACCTGATTTGGTAGAGTTTTATTAGAACACTGCCATGCTCATTGATTTACATAGTGTCTGTGGCTGCTTCTACACTACCGTACTTGAATCAAGTAGTGCAACAGAGACCATATGGTCTGCAAAGCCTAAAACATTGACCATCGTGCCCTTTAGAGAAAACGTTTGCAGGCTCCTGCTCTATAAGGCCATGGTAATATACGGCATTATTGCAACTGCAGGTCTGAGACTAGAAATATATAATTAAATTTTCTAGAGAACCTTGCTAAAATACTAAAAAGAATTTGTAAGTTACCAAATAATATTCACAATTAACATCCATTTTCAGGACAAATAGGGCCACCATAGTTCCTGTATTTGGGAAACAACTAATAGAGCTGAAGCTATCAGTAAACTAAAACCAGACATTAAGTGGAGAGCCATCGTAAGTAAAGTAACTCTCCGAAGCATTAAGTCTCACACCAAGACCTGAAGGAGTCAGTGGCATATTAATTCAAAAGAGCTGCCCCCCAACCCATTCTGTGTGGCGACTGAACCAGTCACTAAGGCAAGAAAAAATGCTGATGAGGCTGAATCAGTGGTAAGTGTCCCACTGCCCAATCACCCTCCTTCCCACGACCAGCCTGCAAGCTTGGAGCACGAAGCCTTTCATTAGAAGTCTTGAGATCAAAGTGCAAGGGAAGGGGGGATATCAAAGTTTGGAACTACTGAAGGACTCCAGAGATCAACATCATTCAGCAGAAATAGGAGCTCTGAGAAGGTGAGTGACTTGCCCAAAGTCATGTGGCCGTGATGGGACAGAAGTTATCACCCACGTCCCCAAAGCCCAGAGCAGATCTTGCTCCAGTGTGAGTCTGAGCAGTGAGCGAACAAGAGACTTCTCACTGGCATCCTGATCTCTGCCCTAAAAGGACAATACAAGCCTGGATCAGTGTTTCCCAACCTTCAGACATTTCTGAAACACCTTTACAATTTTGACGGGTCTGTGACCTGCACATACTGGCATTGACTTCATATATTTAATTGAGTCACTTTTGTTTTAATTTACTGTACAAAGAAACTATACCATTTCCATAAATGGAAAATCAGTGTCAGTTACCCTAAATAGAAAATACTATGTGGCTATAACAATGTTATTCAATTCGAGGTAGATAACACGGTTCGCCCTGTTCCTGAACCCTCTTCTTTCTTCCTGTAGAAAGAATGGAGCAAGTGTTGGAAAGGTTTTAGGAACAACACCAAACTGAGACTCTCTCCAGAAGGATAGAAAGAGAATTTTAAAAAGAGTAACTTTCTCAAAATCTCACACCATTAGTAGTAGTCTCCCAGATATTTGGGAAACACTAAAACCAGACAATCTGATTTCATGAGAATTACAAAGCCAGCCAAAGAGTTGGGCATAGCGGGTAGAAAATAAGAAAGAAAGATCCCCTTCCTAAAAGGGATTAAATCCCTGTAGTTTCCTTGTTGGAGTCTCATGCATAGCAGACACGTGATCGCTATTTGTTAGCCCCAATGGAAATGGCACTGTATGTACTTGAGTTGGATATCAGAGTCAGACCTGAATTTGGGTCCTGACTACCATTTTTTGACTGCACGACTTTGGGTGGGTTATGTATCCTCTCTGAGTCTGTTTTCTTGTGTATTAAAAGAATAGGCAGATTTGCAGCAACATGGATGGACCTAGAGATTATCATCCTAGTGAAGTCAGTCAGACAGAGAAAGAAAAGTATCATATGATATCACTGATATGTGGAGTCTAAAAAAATGATGCAAATGAACTTCTCTACAAAACAGAAACAGACTCACAGACATAGAAAACAAACTCATGGTCACCGAAGGGGAGCAAGGAGGGAGGGATAAATTAGGAGTTTGGGACTGACATTTTCACACCACTATATATAAAATAGATAAAGAACAAGGACCTACTGTATAGCACAGGGAATTCTACTCAGTATTCTGCAGTAACCTATATGGGAAAAGAATCTGAAAAACAATAGATATATGTATTTGTATAACTGAATCACTTTGCTGTACACCTGCAACTAACACAATATTGTAAATCAACTATACTCCAATATAAAATTAAATTTAAAAAATAATAATAAAAGAAGAAAAAACAGGCAGGAGTAATTAACGATAGCTATTAGACAGAATTAAATAGATAGCATATGAGAAAGTGCCTGATATATAGGTGGCACCCAGTAAGGTAATTTTCCTTCCTTCTCCTTGTGCTTTCCCAGCCAGAATGGATTTCTCCTGTTTTTGAACTCCCTCAATACTATCTTTCCTTACCTGTTCTTAGAGCCCTTAACAAATGAGACATGTTCTAATTTTGAAAATGCTTTAGCTATTTTCTGAGACAAGCAAAAACATCCAAAAACCCTCTCCCTAAAAGTTCCACAAGCTGTCCAGTTACGAGACTGGGTTCTGTAGTTTGGGTCTGAGGATCCCTGACTGCTTCTGACCACCCCACAGCGCCCACCCTCATGGAATTCTAAGGGACTGAAAGAGAATATTTCTTTGCATCTTGAGTGTAGGCCAAGCTCAGCTCTAGGGACTATATATATATTCTGTATTATTTAATACTCAAGATAACTTTCAACAATAAGGTTGAAACTTTATTCCCATTTTAGAGATGGAGAAAACAAGGCCCAGACATATTAAGTAATTTACTCAGGGTCGCAGACTTTGTAGTGGGCAGAGTAGAGTTTGGACAGAAGTGTGTTTGATGTCACAGCTCTCTTCTTCCTTCTCTACCACAGAATAGCTGAATTTTGTCTCCTTCACAATCTCCATTGTCCTGTCAGAGATCGAGCCCCTGCTTCCCGGCTAATGAGAATAATTGGTCCTCATCCCCTTCAGCACATCCTTTCATGTGTCTGAGCACCTCACCTGGCTCAGTCTTTTCTGTAGACCCATGAGGCCCATCTTTCTCAACCTCCTCACATCAATCCAACTCCCCAAACCTTTTATCACTCTCTACTGCTCTCCTTTTAACTGGTTCCAATCTCTCAGCGTCTGCCAGAGTGTCCAGGACCAAAGGCTGTCTGCCAGGAGATCCGAAGCCATGCCAGCATTGAGTTGAGCTGTTACCTGGTGCATTGTGAACATGTGTCTCACTGATTCCAGCAATGAGAAGGTGTCAATTCATGGTTCAAGGTAAAAAGAGAGAGCATGTGGGAAACCTTGAAGAAGTGAAGAGTGCCACTCAAGCAGTGGCAAGAAAGGTAGATAGAGGTAAGCTGTCTTGGGCACAAGTGTGAACATGGAACTCAAACCCATGCAACAAAAGTATCGAATGCTGAGTAAGCAGAAGGCATGTCCTAGGCACAAAGATGAGCAGAATTGAGATATAAAGAAGAATAGAAGACCTATCCCTTCCCTTAAGGAACTCACTGTCCAGCTCTCCACCGGCCAACATGGAAGCCACTTGCCACAAGTGGATAGGAAGCCACTTGCCACATTTCTCCACCTAAAATGTGGCTGGTTGAAATTGGGATGTGCTGTAAAATATACACCAAAGTTTGAAGACTTAAGATGAAAAAAATATGTAAAATATCACAGTAATAATTTTTACACTGATTACTGGTTGAACTGATTCATATTTTTAACATATTGGGTTAAATTAAAAATATTATTAAGATTAATTTCATCTATTTCTTTTTACTTTTTTTATATGAGGCTACTAGAGAATCTCAAATTGCATGTGTGGCCTACATTTTATTCCTGTTGGACAGTACTGGTCGATTCAGCTAGGTGGGCATGGAATCAACACACAAAGCTAGTCAAATGATGACACATATTGAGCTAGACACAATTCCCTATCATGGGGGGAGGGGCAGCACTCCAAGAGGGGAAAGTATAGCCATCACTTATTTACACAGTTCACATCCTTTCCACAACATCCATTTCCTGCCAAGTTTTTTTTTTAACCCTTTTCTATTTCCCTTACATATGGTTAGATCAGAGAATAAATTCTTTGTGCACAAGATGACATTGTCTCCCATTTTCCAGTCACCCACCACCACCTCCCAGAAGTTACTACAACCCTAGGCACAGAAGGAATGGCTGTAGAAGTGGATGTGACTCCAACACGTGTTTATCTAGGTCCTATTCCCCATGAGCCAGTTTCTGTGTGGACAAGTATCTGAATAGTAGAGAAAGCCTATTGATCTGAATGTAGAAGGAATAGAAACAGGGATATTATCAAAGAGAGAGGCAGGAACATTTACTGCTTACTATACATCAGCCTCTTAGCTGGGTGCTTAATGTATAATAGCTGACATGAGCTCTAAAATAAACCCTTTAAGAAAGCTAATCTTCTCCTATTTTACAGATGAGGAAACTGAGGTCCTAGAGGTTACTCAACTGCCCTAGGTTGATGCAGTTAATAAGAGGGCGGGGCTGAGAAGAGATCGTGTCTGCCTGACTTCAAAGCTCAGAAATTTTCCATGATGAAACACTCCACACAAGGATTTCAGCTTCTACTTTGGATAATACTGCTGACTATTGTACAGAGCAATTTGTCCGAGTGTTTGGGGGATAGGTGTTGTGTAAGTACCCACATCCTCTCTATAGAGGGAAAATCCAGAGGGATACAGGCCGGATGACTCTGCACCTGCCAAAGAGAAGACTGCCTTTGTGACTCCAAATTGGGTCTTATGCCATAGGTTCACGCTGTTTAGACTCCCAAACCCGTAACCCAAGACTTGGAAACCAGACAGTGGAGGAGGCAGGAAAAGAATATTTTTGTAATTTTGCTACAAGAACTTTCCAAGAGCTATTTCGGGAGGTAGGGGGTGTTGACACCAGGCTGTCAGAGAGAACAGGGAAGAACTCTAATTTGGAAACATTTTACACTGTGTGCTTGACAATGCATGCTACGTGTCAAAAAAAAAAAACAACAGTGACAGAGGCTCAGACCGTGTAACTGAATACGGGCTGGTTCATTGGTGGCCTGGTTAGCACAATAATCCCACCTAACAAAAGGTGATGTGGGGTATTGGTTGTTGGGATTCAAATCCCAGCTTTGCCACTTGCTATCCAAGTGACTTTGAATAAATCAAGCTCTGTGTATCTCATTTCCTCACCTAGAAAATGTGGGCAGTAATGCTCTCTGTCTCATGGAGTCATTATGAGATTTAATTCAAGTTCATATACACGATGCGTGTTCAACAGTCGAAGTGGTAGCTATTAATCTTATCATCATTTTTAGTGGGCTATCTCAGCAGGTAGCTCTGTTACAGTATATGCAACAAAGACAGGGTAAAACTAGGGTAACGCTATTCAAAAACACATTCTCTTCCCACCAATGTAGGAAAGTGATGAGATTTTGTGCTTATGTCTACAGTAAGGAAAGAAGTAGAAAATGTTGGTAGACTATGAAGAAGACCAACGAAGGCATGAAGGGACAAGAAACCAAAGAAAGGAGTTATTAAGAATGTAAACCGTGGGCTTCCCTGGTGGCACAGTGGTTAAGAATCCACCTGCCAATGCAGGTGACATGGGTTCGAGCCCTGGCCTGGGAAGACCCCACGTGCCGTGGAGCAATTAAGCCCATGTGCCACAACTACTGAGCCCAGGTGCTGCAACTATTGAAGCCCGCAAGCCTAGAGCCCATGCTCCGAAACAAGAGAAGCCACCGCAATGAGAAACCCATGCACTGCAACGAAGACCCAACACAGCCAAAAATAAAATAAATTAATTTTTTAAAAAAAAGAATGTAAACTTTACATACGATGGGCTGTCATATTTTCTAAGTTAGTGTGATCACAATCTTTCCCCATCTCCATAACCCTTTTGGTTCTTCTTTCCCCTATACAACATACTTTGAAATGATGTACCCAATAAATCCTTATTAAGTAATAATTACAGACCTCAGTATCATGTGTTACTTAGAGACGGGACTAACTGCCCAACAGAGCTCCTGAAAAGGTTGAAAGCACCATGTTATCTCGAGTTGATAGAATTTTCTTCTGAAGGATAGTGCGGTAGTGTGAACAGGACAAAATGCTCAGTGGGTTCTTCAAGAATCTGAAGCCAATTAAATCCATCAGGAATAGCAGGCTGAAATAAGAGTGTCAGGAATCACCATATCTGGAGCTATTTCTCTTTCCTTGTTTTGTCAGAAAGAGCTCAGACGTAAAGCTCAGAGTAATTGCAGAGCTGGACAACAATTTTCAGATTGATGGTGTTTGGGCCCTAAGCTATAACTATTTAACAGGCAATATCTGCACTGAAAAGCTATTTTCTTATAAAGTAATTTTATATTACATCTTGCTTGTTTTTAGCACTTATGAGAAAGATAAACAGAGGAGGGAACAAAAAAGAAATCACACTCTCATTATTGTTCCCTCCAAGGATGTGTATGCCTCTTCTGCATGATTGGCGTTCAGTGGACAAATGGGAATTTCTTCAATGCAGTACCACCACGGCCACTCATCACAGAGTGGCCGTAAAATGTTCCATTTCACCATGTGTAAAACGAGGCTAAAAGCACTCGCTCTTGTTATAAGGTTTGTGGATGAGGTCTGCACCTCCAGTTTGTGCTTATTCTTTCCCTCTCTGAGAGCTACAACTAAACAAACAAACAAACAACAAAGCAATCCTGGTTGAGATCATGAGTTTTAAAGCCAACTTTAAGGTCTGGGTCCCGGCTCCATCATCTCATAACTCTGTCACCCTGGGGAAGTTCCTTCTCTGAGTTCCCTCATCTGTAAGGCAGTTGTCATGAGGACTTCAGGAGGTGCTAAGTGATGGGCACAATGTCTGACAAATAGTGAGCAGTAAATTCGTATCAGCTATATGCTCATTTTTATCTGATGACCGAAGCTCCGAAAAGGTCCACACGTCTCTCATGGGTGTCGGTAGAGAGGATGAACCAAAGTATTTGAGGCGTTGTGTCCTAGAGCCCAAGGCAATGGCCCATCAGGAGAAGCCCTTGATACAAATTCTTCTTCTCTGAATGTCACAGGTCACCAGGCTACGTGATTAAAGCCAACATCCTGGCTCGTCTTGCTTGAACTTACCCCATCCCCACACCGCTGCTCAGGGCACGTGGAAGGGGAAAGTCACTTCCAGCTCTGTCTGGACCTCCAAAGGTGTATGTTGAGAGGAGGGAGAGGTCTCACTTGCTCACCCCTACCTCACTCTAGCCTCTTCCCACAGGACCTGACATCGCCAAGAATCTGATCTCTGATCATCCACACCCACTTTCCTGCTTGGAGGAAGTTGGCAGAGACACTTTTTATCATACAAAGGGGCTCACACCAAAGGAGAGACCTGCGTTAGGCTTGGGAGGCGGATTTTTTTTTTTTTTTACCTTTTATTTTATATTGGAGTATAGCCGATTAACAATGTTGTGATAGTTTCAGGTGCACAGCAAAGCGACTCAGCCATAGATATACATGTATCCATTGGGAGGCTGATTTTATTATCTAATTATGGAAGGGCTAGATGCAAAGGAGGCCAGCACGGTTGAGGATGCCAGTGGATTCACCAAGCCAACAGTGAAAACAACTCAAAAACCTCAGGCCCGACCCTGGTGGCCCTCATGCTTTGGGTCCACTAATCCAGAGTAGTCTCCCCATCTCAAGTTCCTTAAATTAATCACATCTGCAAACGCTCCTTTTTCCATGTAAGGTTACATATCCACAGGTTATAGGGAGTAAGATGTGGACATCTCTGTGGGGCCGTTTCTCTGCCCACTACAATTATTGATTACAATCCAGGAGATAAATGAGATCATTTAGAGGGGATGTTTGGATCTAAAAGAGACATGAGATGAAAACAGAGCTTAAAGAAAGCATATAAATGAAGGGTTAGCAGAGAAAGAAAAAGAAGTTGCAGAAAAGCCAAGTGGGAGTTCTATCCCAGAAGCCTTCAAAGAGAGAATTTCCAAACTCTTAAGGCACAGAGTCAAATTCTCAGAACTTAGGAGAGGGCAGAGGGATGCCATGTCATGTGGGAGCCCACCAGCGACCTTAGCAAGAGGGAGGTATGGGCAGGGGGTGGTGGTGGCGGCAGAAGCCACACTGCACAGTCTGGCTCAGCCCAAACCCACTGCTCAAGGGAAACCTCCCCACTGCCTCTTACCTCCACCCATCCCTCCAGCCAGTGAACTCAGCTCATCGGGACACAACGAACATGCAGCTGTCTCTTAGACATAATTTGAAAAGTCAGGAGTTAGCCTTTGGAAAAGTTGCTTCAGACAGCAAGAATATTTTAGCTCAGGGAGAAATATATTCATCAGATGAAAGGGGCGGGAACCAGGAGTGGGAGGGAAGCAAGGTTCCCTCGGTACCTCCTGGAGCCTCTGCATTCATCGTTTTATTTTATCTGTCATCTTCTGACACTAATGGCATGACTGTTCAATGAATATTTAATCATGGAGGGGTTCTCTTCCCTGCCATGCCTTCAGTCCCCTGGCTCAGGCCTTTCTAAAGTCAAAACTCTACTTTTCAAATGCCAAAAATGACACCTTCCCATCTCCGTGCTGGCGCCGTGGCACAGACTTTAGTTTGGGCTCTGAGCAACAGATGGCTGATTAGGCAGCAAGGGACAGTCCTCAAAGATACGAATTGATGGAGGCCTAGATTACCCCCGAGAGGACCATTAAACCCCAGAAGCCATTTGGCAGTTCTGTTGAGGCACCTGTATGCAGAGGCCGCTGCCAACAAAAGCGTCTCAGTTAGGTTCACACACAGTGATTTCTCCCTGCTGCACTCACGGACCTGCTCGAAATGCCAGGGAGAAGAACTCGAGCACCCACTGAGCGATGGAGAGAGAAGCGAGTCTGGGGAGCTCACAGGGGAATCTTTCCTCCACTTCCACTTGGGTAGGAGAGGGAATGCAATGCCCCTCTTCGTAGGACGGCAGGAAGGATCACTAACAATAGGCAGCTGGCCTCATTCTAGCCCTTACTGCACAGCATCCCATGCCACGCCCACCCGGAGATGTTGGGCTACTTTTATCCCATTGTTAGGTAGGTGGAAATTCAGCCTTAGATAGGTTTAGCAAGTCCCTGAGGTCCCAAGAATAATGAGCAACAGCACCGAGGTTCAAGGTTCAAGCCACGTCTGTCTGACTCCAGGGTTGGTGTGGGTCCTCACCACAGTGCATTGGTCCTTGTAGGGACAGACTTCCAGATCCTTAAGCACAGGGGCTCTGTCCTGTCCTGCTTGTCATTTTATCTGACAAACTCCCCATCCACCCACCAGTCAAGCAGTGGGCCAGGCACAATGGGCAAGTTTCTTCTCCACTCTGAGCCACCAGTTCTTCATCTGGAAAATGGAGTTTAAAAACACCCACCACATGATGCCGCAAATTCCATTCTGTTTCCATGAGAGAAGACAAGGCCTGCACGTCTATGCCACAAGGGCTGGGTGAGCATAGCTGCGGGTGCTAGTCTGTGAGCGGCGCACAGACAATTAGGGAGATGCGGATAATTAGAGGCTCAGCAAGAAGACGTGCAGCAGTGCTTCTAAGCCCTACTAAGTGCTTTTACCGTGCTTGCTGCTGTGTTAATTGCTTTGCATGCATTATCTCATTTAATAGGGGTGTGTGTGTGTGTGTGTGTGTGTGTGTGTGTGTGTGTGTGTGAAAGAGAAAGAGAGAGACAGAGAGGGAACATTCCTGCTGGGTAGACAGCAGGAGCAAATGTTCTGAGGTAGGAACGTGCAATGCATGTAAAGAAGACTGAATAAGTTCAGAACATTCTTTCACTTCCTTGCTTAACAAATATTTATTGACATCGTCTATGTATCAGGCAGAAGGGAAAGGGCAAAGAATCAGAAACGGTCCAGGAGGGAGCTTGGTAACAAACACTTTGATATCACAATAACTGTGATAAAATTACAAAGTTAGTAAGCAAGAACACGAGATCGTGGAGACGTAGGGGGCTCGCCTTGTCTGGAAGGATAGGGAAAGCTTCTTAGAAATAGAATCTGTGGGAATGACAGTGAGTATGAAAATAGGGCTTCTCCCCTCCTGGATACGGGGTAAACATTAGTTTAGCAATCAGCTCCTGAGGGAGGTTAGTCTTGGAATCGAGCCGCCCCAGCACGGGGATGAAATCAAAAGCAGGAACTAGCCTGCAGCTTCATTTGTAGCCAGAAGATGTGGCATCAATCAAGGGAGACTCGAAACAGGGCTGCGACTGGAAATCTCAGACCAGGGCCAAGAACACAGAACTCCCAGGAGGGTGCCAGGCTCGGGGACGAAGCATCGTGCATTTGTGTAGCCCCAGTACCTTTTCCAGACACTTTAACTACGGATGTTTAACGTGCATTAGCTCATCTGAGCCTCATGACAAACAACAGGGAGGTGGGAGTGGCCAGAAATATCCTCACCTGACCCAGAGGGGCCGGACAGGAGGGCTCTCCCAGACGGACCCAGCTCCTGGGATTAGACATGGGACTTTCCACCCTCAACCAAGGCCCCAGACACAGACCATGGCCATCAAGCTGCTACCAAAACTCACCTGCTACTTATTTTTCAGTTAGTAATAACCATAGAAAGAATGCTTGCCTCATGTTTCATTTTCCAAAGCACTCTCCTTTCCATTATCTCATTGAAGCATTCTCAACAACTCTGTTATAAAAACCAGAAAAAACAACAACAACAACAGAACCCCACAAGGCTCAGACATGTCATTTGCCCAAAGCTACTCAGGTAAAACAATGGAGGAACAAAGTCAGGTGTTCTTCCAGAGAACCCCTTCCTCTCTTTGATACACCCCATCACATTATCCCTTAGTACATTTATTCAACAAATATTTACTGAGCAACTCCTATGTGCCAAGCACTGTTCCAAGAACTGGAGATGCAATTCTTTTAAGGAATTCACAGGAGCAAACACCCTGATTCATTCTTGAACCACATGGTCGGGGCTATAACCAGGGTGGTAGCAAAATGCTAAGGGTTGGGGTACTCCGAGGAAGCAGCAACAAAGGCTGGGTGATGGGGGTATAGGAAAATGGGGAGGTTCCCTAAAAGAGCTGGCACTGGGGCTGAGACGTGACGGAGAGGAGGAGTTTTCCAGGCCAACCAAGAAGTGCAAATATTTGAGGCAGAAAGGACAAGAGCACAGATGCGGCCAGGCTTGACGATTCCAGGGAATGTGGCTAGGAGCGGGGACAGGGGACAGATGAGAGAGGAAGCTGAGGAGGAGGTAGCTGGACCTGACAACAGAAGCAAAGGACAGCCAGGGAAGTGTTTCCAGCAAGGGGCTGCCACATTCCACTTTGCGATTTGAGGAGACAGGCCATGTGGGATTTGGAATAAAAAGTGGGGAAGGAGTCTGGAAACTGAAAACCCAGGTAAATGATGAGAGCAACAGGGCAGAAAGGATATTGCCTCTGAGAGAAATCTGAGGCTGCAATGAACAGAATTTAGTGACGAATTGGATGAGGTTATGTGAGGTGACAGCAAGCCTTCTACCTTGAGAGGCTGGGAAAACAGTAGGGTCATTGAGAACACCCAATTTCTCAAACACCCAAGCACACACACACAATGCAATAATACGAGACAGATGGAAACATACCCTCGTGTTAGCTGTACTTAGCCTTGAATGACAAACTACTTTCCAGAAATTTCCAAATGTTCTAAAATGAGCATGTATCAATATTATAATCAGAAACGGTAACATTTTTAAATTACTACCCATAATAATAGTTACATTTTTGAACAACTACTACATCCTCACGTTTTTAGGAGGTAAGGACATTATCCCCATTTTACAGAGGAAAAGCTGAGGCTCAGAGAAGTGAAGTAACCTTCTCGACCACATACATACATCTATTAAGCAGCCAAGTCATGATTTGAGCCCATCATCTGTTTGACTCAGACACTAAGGTCTGACTGAATACCCAGTGCTGTCATAAAAAGGACCTGAAAGTCGCTGAAGAAAGTTTGAAGCATCCGGCAGGCAATTGGAGAGGTCAGATGGGCAGGTTAAATTTTGGAGCTAGAGGAAATTCCTCACAAGATTCAGGAATTGTCCCCACAATGAAGGGAAAAGGAAACTATCCAGGGATAATGTATGAACACAGAAGACTAAGAAACTGCCCAAGACCACTCAGTAAGCAAAGAGAAGTAGCAGGGCAGACACAGGTAGCCTGGAAGCCGAGGCGAAGGAGAATTTCGGTGAGCTGAGAGGGAGCTAGTGGAATGGAGTGGCCTTTGGGTGCAGTCTTGTGATGAACTTGACAGAGAATGAGCCAGACTGTACGGCGTCAAGGTGGGAAGGAAGGAAAGTCCTTTCAAGAACGGAGTTGATAGGGGCTTCCCTGGTGGTGCAGTGGTGGCGAGTCCGCCTGCCGATGCAGGGGACACGGGTTCGTGCCCTGGTCCGGAAAGATCCCACATGCCGTGGAGCGGCTGGGCCCGTGAGCCATGGCTGCTGAGCCTGCGCGTCCGGAGCCTGTGCTCCGCAACGGGAGAGGCCACAACAGTGAGAGGCCCGTGTACCGCAAAAAAAAAAAAGGAACGGAGTTGATAAAGAATAGTGAGGGAAAGACTAGTAGCCTGCCAGAATGGTGGAGACAAGAGAAGGGCTTTTTCCCCTTGGAAATGCCTCAACTAGGCTTGGAGGCTGAGTAAGAGTGAGTGAGAGCATCAGGAAAGAGAGGAAACAAACCCGGGGACAAATTCCTCGAGAAGTGGGCAGAGGCAGAGCCCACGCACCGTGAGGGGTTTCCCTGAAGTGCCTCTCAAACAGAAATACTTGATATCCCAGTGAGAGATTCAATTGCTGCAAAAACAAGCTGTTTCAAATGTGAAGTGCGCTGCAGGACAACAGGATGGTACTATGCTCCCTGCTTCTGTGGGTCAGGATTCTGACAGACCACAGAGGGGGTAGCTTGTCTGTGTTCCATAGTGTCTGGGGTCTTATTTGGGATGATTCCAATAGCTAAGGGTGACTCAAGAAGCCAGGGACAGGGCTTCCCTGGTGGCTCCGTGGTTGAGAGTCCGCCTGCCGATGCAGGGGACGCGGGTTCGTGCCCCGGTCCGGGAAGATCCCACATGCCGCGGAGCGGCTGGGCCCGTGAGCCATGGCCGCTGGGCCTGCGCGTCCTGAGCCTGTGCTCCGCAACGGGAAACCTAAGCTCAGGAAGTCTAAGCCATTTTCTCAGTTCTACAGAGTTTTACAGCACCATCTCAATTTCATGTAAAAAATCCATTCACACCACATACAGACAAACGTCTAGAAGAATACATTTGGAAGTCTTAGAAGTAGTTGTCTTTGAATAGTGTGATTTTTAACTTTATTAGATTATCCGTGTGCTTTGATTTCATCTTATGCATTGCTGATACATTAAAAGTATTTTTTTAATAAAGCTTTCTCAAAGCACCTTAATAAGCCCTTGGACTTGGCCTTTTTCAGGACAAGCCCAGGGGTGTCATCTCCTGGATGGAAGCACAAACCAAATATCTGTCAGGCACGTACCAAGGGCTGCACACTTGGCATGACCTTGTCTGAGAGATGAGATTCCCACACTGTGGGGTCGAATCAGACATTTGGTGTACAGAACTGTGACCACACGCCCCAGGTCAAAAATACTGCCTACCTCTCTTGACAGAAGAAACTTGATGCTGGTCAAAGGTTCTTTCTATCTTCTGAAACTCCTCCAAGACTTTCATAAACCAATTCATACTTTAAACACATTAAGGGCCTCTTAGAATACAATAGCATCTCTCCTGAGATCACACCCCTAGCTTATGAAGTTTTAAATTGGAGTTTTTATTAATGGAAAGGGAAATGCAATCATTTTAATGCAAGTTGAAATGTTTAAATAGCCGGTCTTGATTTTGCTTTCAAGGAAACATGAATAAAATGTAGGTTCAAATTCAGCTGACCCTTACTGAGAACAGTGCCTGGCATTGTGCCTAGCTCTTTGCCATAAATATGCATTTCTGTCTTCCCAGTACTCACCCTGCCTTCCTCTGTCAACCTCAAACCAGGCGGAGCCAGACAGCACTGTCTGAACTCAACGGCCAAGTTCACCCAAAATCTAGTTGACCTAGGTTGTGCAGTGTATTTGGGTCAGGAGTCAGGAGACTAACTAGCAGGGCGTCTTGGGACCAGCCTCCACGTAGCCACCCGTAGCACCAGGAGAAGAGGCTGAGGAATGTGAGTAGGCATCTCTAAGACCCTTCCAGCCATAAACTTCTGTGTTTCTTCAAGTCGCAGATACAGACATGTCCCTTGTTACATCAGAGCCGCCCTTCATCTGTCATCAGACAGCCACACACCCACAAATTACCCACCGGGAGACACAAAAACACACCTTCACACACACATGCTGAGTCCACCCCCCTGCAGCAAACAGCCCCACCCAGGCTCCCACACCAGGAGAAACCACCAGCATCGGTGTCAGACCCCAGCAGCTCCCAAGTGGTGGATGCTCTCAGCTCTTCCAGACAGTTTAAGAGATATATTCCCCTCGCTGAAATTTCCTTCTCATGAAAGGAGGGTTGACGCCTCCTCCACTCGTTGCCTCCTCTCTATCTGGAATTTAACCCTATTTATTTTCATTGCCTATTTACCTACTTATATATTCCACCAGATTGTGGAGAAGAGCAGTGTGTCATTTTATTTAGTGTTTCGGCTCCAGTAACTAGCTCGGAGCCAGGTGTAAAGGAGCGTGTGCTGGGCATCCACATCACCTCTCCAGGACCACTCTTGTTGTTGATGAAAGACGGCCCCGTATTCTGAGACTTCTCCCATTGAGAGGGGGGAGGGTCTATGTCCCCTTCCCTTCAGTCTGGGCAGGCAGATGTCATTCTTGTTATCCCTAGTTTATAGAGAAGAAACCGAGGGTCGGAGATGTGAAGGAACTTGCCCAAGGTCACTCAGCTACCGGGGGCAGAGCCAAGATTTGAGCCAAGTCTGTCTAAACTCCAAAGTCCAAGCCCTCCATAACCACTTGTGTATCTCTCCTCCTAAACAAAAGTGCTGAGGGTGCATGTACGTGTGACACGGAGGGAAGTGTAGAAAAAATATATACCTCCTACGGCAAGGGTTAGTTAAGTACAGCCCACGGGCCAAATCCAGCCTGCATTTATAGATAACATTTTACTGAGATGCAGTCAAGCTCATTTCTTTACGTGCTGTCTGTGGCTATTCTCACATGACCGTGGCCAGGTTGAGTAGCTGCGACAGAGACCACCTGCTCGCAAAGTCCGAAGTCTTCACTATTCGGTCCTTTATTGAAAGTTTGCTGATGTCTGTCCTCAAGGACCAGGGTAAAGTATCACTGATATCCCAGACTCAAGGACACTACAGACCTCATTTTTTTCCCACCCCAGTGCATGATTTAAGGTGACCAACTTGTCCCAGTTTGCCTGGAACTTCCCTGGTTTTTTCAGGGAAGACCCCTTTCCTGCCCAGTTCTGGGCAAACCAGGACAATTGACCACCTTAGTTCTAGATCCTGCAGCACAGACTCCAGGTGAGGGCACAGCCCCGCCCCACCTGGAAATGCCCTACGCACAGCTTCCCTAGATGCCGATGGGGAACTGGAGGCCCTGGGCACGGGAAGGCAGTTCCTCTTTCTCCCACGTCCTGCTCCAGAGCTGACCCAAGGCAAGGCTGCCCTGTTAATGAGCTTAATTAGATTTTGCCACCTGCGCCTTGAGCTCATTGTCCCCGTCAACGCTTCACCTTCTGAGAGCCAAGAAAAATTCCTGGAGGAAACAATGATGACACCCTGTCTGGGCTGAGTCCTTCCTTCCCGCTCCCTCCCAGCCTGGAAAGGCACACACATTGTCCTGCCTTCACGTACCCCAGGACCATAGGAGTTATTGTCAATAATGCAAACTTCTTAAGAATTTGCATTTTAATAAAATCAAGGACCTACTGTATAGCCCAGAGAACTATATTCAGTATCTTATAATAACCTATAATGGAAAAGAATCTGAAAATGAATGTATATATGTATAATTGAATCACTTTGCTGTACACCTGAAACTAACACAGCATTGTAGATCAACTATACTTCAATTAAAAAATAAAAATTAAAAAAAATTTAGGTGCACAGCAAAGGAAACCATAAACAAGACCAAAAGACAATCCTCAGAATGGGAGAACATATTTGCAAATGAAGCAACTGACAAAGGATTAATCTCCAAAATTTACAAGCAGCTTATGCAGCTCAATAACAAAAAAATAAACAACCCAATCCAAAAATGGGCAGAAGACCTAAATAGACATTTCTCCAAAGAAGATATACAGATTGCCAACACACACATGAAAGGATGCTCAACATCACTAACCATTAGAGAAATGCAAATCAAAACTACAATGAGATATCATCTCACACCAGTCAGAATGGCCATCATCAAAAAATCTAGAAACAATAAATGCTGGAGAGGGTGTGGAGAAAAGGGAACACTCTTGCACTGCTGGTGGGAATGTGAATTGGTACAGCCACTGTGGAGAACAGTATGGAGGTTCCTTAAAAAACTACAAATAGAACTACCATATGACCCAGCAATCCCACTACTGGGCATATACCCTGAAAAAACCATAATTCCAAAAGAGTCATGTACCAAAATGTTCATTGCAGCTCTATTTACAATAGCCAGGAGATGGAAACAACCTACGTGTCTATCATTGGAAGAATGGATAAAGAAGATGTGGCACATATATACAATGGAATATTACTCAGCCATAAAAAGAAATGAAATTGAGCTATTTGTAATGAGGTGGATGGACCTAGAGTCTGTCATACAGAGTGAAGTAAGTCAGAAAGAGAAAGACAAATACCGTATGCTAACACATATATATGGAATTTAAGAAAAAAAATGTCATGAAGAACCTAGGGGTAAGACAGGAATAAAGACACAGACCTACTAGAGAATGGACTTGAGGATATGGGAGGGGGAAGGGTAAGCTGTGACAAAGTGAGAGAGTGGCATGGACATATATACACTACCAAACGTAAGGTACATAGCTAGTGGGAAGCAGCTGCATAGCACAGGGAGATCAGCTCAGTGCTTTGTGACCGCCTGGAGGGGTGGGATAGGGAGGGTCGGAGGGAGGGAGACACAAGAGGGAAGAGATATGGGAACATATGTATATGTATAACTGATTCACTTTGTTATAAAGCAGAAACTGACACACCATTGTAAAGCAATTATACTTCAATAAAGATGTAAAAAAAAAATTTTAGGAAGTTGCATTTTAATACTGAAATACAGTTTGGGGTTTTCCAAGTTGTTGTTTTTTAACCATGTAACTTTTCATGTTCTCGGGATGTGTATGATAGGAATGGGGTAGGTGTGTGTGATTCTGGGTGATGTGTATATGCATTGTCTGTGCAAATTTGTTTTCAGAAGCACAAACTTTTAGAGGCTAATAGTCAGCCACAGGGGCCTCTCACCTTAGAGATTTGCTTCTAGATGTGCAGGGATCGATGTAAATGAGGTTGTGTGGACTAGCCACTGGTTAGTGTAATTACCTGACGTGGCACTAACCGGCTGGGGGCAGCTGAGGCTGGGAGCAAAGCAACACCCAGATGCACCTGTCCCTGCGCTGTTAGCAGAGGGAAGCCAGAGCTGCGTAAACAGGACCAAGAGCAGTGCCTCTTGCCTTCCTGCCAGCCTCGAGTGCTGGGCTCTGAAGACAAGGAATTCTCAAAGGATGGGGTCAGCTTCTGCAGTCCCAGGTACAGAGCCCCAAGAAGAGAGAAAAGACTAGAACATGGTTAGTAAACTACAGCCGGCAGGCCAAATGTGGCCTGCCACCTATTTTGGTACAGTCCACAAGCTAGGAACATTTCTCACATTTTTAAACGATCAAAAAACTCAAAAAAGAAGATTTGTAATGTGTAAAAATTATACAAAATTCGAATTTCAGTCCCCATCAGTAAAATGTTATTGGAACGCAGCCAAGGCCATTCGTTTTTGTTTTGTCTATGGCTGTTCACCATTTTACAGATGAAGAAACTGAGGTCCAGGAAAGTGAAATAAATAAGTTATCCCCAGATAGGCTGAGCCCAGATCTACCCGTCAACAGAAACATCGTAACTCTGACGAGTCTTTATCTTTTTTTAATAGTTATATATATATTCTATATATATTTATATACATATTTATACATATTTATATCTGTACTTATATTTTTATATATTTTTATATTTATAATTATATATATTATCATACATTTACAAATATACTTACATATACTTATATATATATTTTTAAAATATGTATTTTTATATATATTTATATATTTTATATATTTATTAATATTTACTTATGTGTATTTATATTTTTAATATACTTATATCTATTTATATCTATATTTATATATATTTATTTATACTTATATATTTATACATATTCATATATTTATTAATATATATATGCTTATATATTTTATATATTTATCTATATTTATATTTTTATATATTTATATATTTGTATCTATATTTATATCTATATCTATTATATATTTTTCAATATATTTTATATATTTTTATCTATATTTATATATTTACATCTATATTTTTTATGCTTATATGTATGTAATATATTTATATATATTTATTATCTATATTTATATCTATATTTATATATACTTTTATATATATTTATATGTATACTTATATATAAATTCATATATACCCTTATATATTTTTTATATTTTTTAATATATATATTTATGTATATTTATATATACTTATATAAATATTTATATATACTTATATATTTTTATATATTTTTATATGTATATTTATGTATATTTATATATACTTATATAAATATTTATATATATACTTATTTTTTTTATATATTCATATATACTTATATACATAAATATATATGTATTTATATACATTTTTTTTTGGCTGCTTTGGGTCTTTGTTGCTGCGTGTGGGCTTTCTCTAGTTGCAATGAGCAGGGGCTCCTCTTTGCTGCGGTGTGTGGGCTTCTCGTTGCCATGGCTTCTCTTGCTGCAGAGCACGGGCTCTAGGCACGTGGGCTCCAGTTGTGGTTCATGGGCTCAGTAGTTGTGGCTCGCAGGCTCTAGAGCACAGGCTCAGTAGTTGTGGCGCACGGGCTTAGTTGCTCCGAAGTCTTCATCTTGAAGGAGGCAAAGAAGCTGCCTCTCAGGTGAGTGGATGGGTGGGGGCAAAAATACGGATGACCAAGACGAACACAGGCCTGAGACACAACTCACCCTTAATCAGTGAACAATGGGAATCTAAAGCAGAATGTAGGGGCTTTCCTGGTGGTGCAGTGGTTAAGAATCCACCTGACAATGCAGGGGACACGGGTTAGAGCCCTGGTCTGGGAAGATCCCACATGCCTCAGAGCAACTAAGCCTGTGAGCCACTACTACTGAGCCCGCATGCCACAACTACTGAAGCCCATGCTCCTAGAGCCCATGCTCTGCAACAAGAGAAGCCACCACAATGAGAAGCCCACGCACTGCAATGAAGAGTAGCCCCCGCTCGCCACAATTGGAGAAAGCCTGTGCACAGCAATGAAGACCCGATGCAGCCAAAAATAAATAAATTAAATAAATAAATTTATAAAAAATAAATAACGTAAAATGTACAAACAGGAGAAGAGAACTCAACAAAAGCAGAAAGAGATATTAAAAAATACTCCATGCAAGCCCTTCATTTTATAGGAGGGGAGAGGGAAAATAGGAGAGAATTTGCCCAAAATTATCCAGTCAGTCAGAATGAGATGTCGAAACCACCACATCATCAACCCCAAGAGATGGGAGCTGGGGGCTGCTGCAGAAACTGAGCCAGAAGACAATTCACTAGCAGGAATGAGCTCTGGCCGGTGGATTCCAGTTCCACTTGGGCAAAGTAGGAGATAATCCGTGAGTCAGGGACCAAACTGAGACGGATCCACTGCCCTTATTTCCCCAAATTTCCAGAAGATAAAATAAATTTAGTATTTGACCAGTGAAATATTATTTGTGAAAAAAATTGTGTATATAAAACTGTGATCTGTTTGGAAAGGAAATGTTATGAGAAGGACCCAACTTCAGAGCCCACTATTTGCAGTTAGAACCCGAGAGCCACTTACTTTCTCTGTGCAAGTTGTACTTTCTTCTCCAGTTTTGTTTTTAAATTTTTAATTGAAATATAGTTGATTCTCTTTCCTTCTTAACACTCAGTAGTATTCCAAGGCATGAGTGTGTGCCCATGTGTTTATCCATTCCCTGTATGAAGGACATTTGAGTTTCATTTCGTTTTGGGCAATTATGGAGAAAGCTGCTATAAAGATCTTTCTCATTTTTTTGTTTGTTTCTTTGTTTTTTCTTTTGTCCGCGCCACGTGGCTTATGGGATCTTTGTTCCCTGACCAGGGATTGAACCCGGGCCCTTGACATTGAGAGTGTGGAGTCCTAACCACTGGACTGCCAGGGAATTTCCTTTCCTTCTCCAGTTTTGATTGACCAGAGAATCGGAGAGTGGAGGACAGAGAAGAGAGCCGTGTGCAGAGGTCACCAACCCCAGAGCAAGCATCAGCTATGCATCGGGCTCCCTGGGTGCACTGTCATCTCTCCTCCTGATGAGGATCCTGACAGGCAAAATGATTCCCATTTTACTCATGTGGAAACTGAGGCTGAGGTTGACTGTATAACCACACAGTCATGCATCTAGAAAGAACGAGCTCCAGATGCCTCCGCACTGGAGGAGGGTTACAGTGGGTAAATACAGAAAGGACTTCTTTCTCCTGGACCAACTGGATTCCTCTTAGCTTGAAAGACATGGCCAAATCTTGCCTCCCTGGCAGAATGTCTTCAGGACACCTTCTGTCTAGCTCTGATGGCTGAAACCAGATTACTGGGGGGAGCCTTCGGCCCTGGAGAGTTTATGCTCAACAGAGGCAGATAAAAGTGCCGTAATTACCATCAGATGACCCAGATTCCTACTTGAGGTCAAATGCCACCACAAATGTCTTTTTGATACAAGCTCAAGGAGCTGATAATGTAAACCTTAATAACCCAGGCAGGGCACTTTTCATCTCCCTGCGAGCGAGGACACTCATCCCAGGATGAAATGGGCCGCAGGGAAGGATTTGCAACTCACAGCTCCAAAGGTTCCCGTAAGATAAGCCCACGCCTTGTGCAAAGTTATGACAGGAAGCCCCACCAGGCCCTTGCGATAAGCTCTCCAGGCCCATGGCCGGGGAATGACAATTGTTTGGCAAAGGGGTGGTGTCCACTGCTTCAACTGTGACTTTGGACCAGAGAGTTGTAACAGACATAGGTGCCTTGGGCCGGTAACAACACTCTATCTGATGTTAGGGCCAGGCTGAGATTGCTTCAAGAGGGAAATAGATACTATTAAATCCCTACTTGGTGTGAGTGACAACCTAGTGGCAGGTGACAGCCCTGGATACATGTCAGAGGGATGAAGGAACACCGGTGAATTGGCTGCGGTTGAGTTCTGGGTTGGGGCGTCTCCACTTTGAGCTCTATAACCAGGCTTCCACAGAGAAGGGTTCCCGGCTTTCCTATTCTCCATAACAAATGACTCCCTGCAATTCCTGATATTTGGCTGTGGGTCTAACCATTCCAGAAAACAACTGGGCGTGCATTCGACCTGACAGACTGTGGAATCCTATTTTGTTGCCTTCTGGAAAGGAGTTACATTGCCCACCACAGAGAAATGTTGAAGACCCTGCATTGCAGATTGTGGGAGTCTGCCTAGCTCATTTCTAGGAGGCTGTCATAGCTGATCTCTAGGGTTTTGTTTTTTGCTCCAAGAGCACCAAGCTGCTAGGAGTTCCCACACGTACAGAGCATGTCCCTGGGCCTTTGCACGTGCTGTGTTCTCTGTCCAAAACTCTGTTTCCCTGCTTGTCCACTTGCCTATTGCTTACTCCTTCTCCATAACTTGGCTCACACATTGTCTCTAAGCCAACCTTCCCCTGAATCTTCTGGGTGAGCTTGTACCCCTCTTCTGTGCTCTTGCAGCTCCCCCACTGTGACCTCTGTTTCTCAGTACTTCTCCTCTGGAATGAAACTGCTTCAGACCAGTCTTCACCACCAGCCAAGCTCGCTGAGAGCAGAGGCCTTGTCTTTACCATCCTTACAGCTGCATGGCAGGCACTCAGCCACAGGAGATGTACAATAAATGCTTCCCTAATTAAACAACGCGAAGAAATGAACAGAATCTACAGACCAGATCCAGAGCGGTCCCTTTTAGAAATCTCTTCACTCATTTGTTTAGAAATTGTTTTTGCATACCTGAGGGGTATACAGAGAAACAACACCGGGAACGCAGTGGTGAGCAAAGCAGGCCTTGTTCCTGCCCTCAGGACGATTATGCGCGGGCAAATCAAACAAGCAATGGCACAGCTACTTACTTCAACGGCGCCGTGATTAGTGCCACCAAAGAGCAGGGCCAGGATGAAGGGGAAGCAAGAGGTGCATTTGCCTGGGCTGCAAATTTAAGGAGCTGCCAAAAAAAAAAAAAAAAAAAAAGATAGCTGCGTCAGTGCAATATTTTTTAATCAAAATCGATACAAAAACATCCATGCACAACAAAATATCCAAAATGTAAACATAGACCAGCGTCATGCCCAGCAATGTTAGAACATAAGAGAAAAGCAAAATGTATAGCCCTGTACCCATATTCCTGCATATTTTAATGGTTATTTTTTCCATAGAACATTAAAGTAGTTGAAAACTATTGAAAATGTTAAAAGTGGGTGTATTAAAACTCATAACAGGGCTTCCCTGGTGGCGCAGTGGTTGGGCGTCTGCCTGCCGATGCAGGGGACGCGGGTTCGTGCCCCGGTCCGGGAGGATCCCACATGCTGCGGAGCAGCTGGGCCCGTGAGCCATGGCCGCTGAGCCTGCGCGTCCGGAGCCTGTGCTCCGCAACGGGAGAGGCCACAATGGTGAGAGGCCCGCGTACCGCAGGAAAAAAAAAAAAAAAAAACTCACAACATTATTTTATGTTTAAATACTTTATGTATTCCAAAACAGTATATATTGTCATTTTACTTCAGCTTGCATTAATTAAAAAATCATTAAGGTTGTCACTTGGTCACAAGAAGTTGTCACATGTGACAATCCTTTCCGATGACAGCAAGAGAAACAAAGAAATAGACACTGAAAATATTATGGAGAGTTTTACTTTCTTTTTTTTTAAGATTTTTATTTTTGATGTGGACCACTTTTAAAGTCTTTATTGAATTTGTTACAGTATCGCTTCTGTTTTATGTTTCGGTTTTTTTGGTCGCGAGGCATGTGGGATCTTAGCTCCCTGACTGGGGATGGAACCCGCACCCCCTGCATTGGAAGGCGAAGTCTTAACCACTGGATAGCCAGGGAGGTCCCAGAGAGTTTTACTTTCAACAAAGCCAGGAGCACACATTTTCCCTCCGGCTTCAGGCATCAGCTGGGCTCAGCACAAAATAGACCTTTATTTAGAATTTGCTATTTTGTTCACTGTGGATTTTTTTGTGTTAATTGTGGTATCTTAAAGTGTTGCATTAGAATATTATTTATCTCAGTTACTAAGGGGTTTGGGGGGGCTCTCACTTATATTTTGTACACAAAGCGGGTGCCTCCCTCACATTACCCTAATCCCAGCCTTGCCAAAGAAGATTAGAGGAGCCAGTCTTAGGCTGGGGGTTAAGTAAGTCTCCCCTGAGAATGTGACTTTGAACCTAAGACCTGTAGAGGGAGTGAGACTGTGAGGTCTGGAGAGGGTCCTGCCTGCAGTTAAGGCGTGATCTGGGAAGAATCTCATTAAAGCATAACAACAATAATGGCAAATATATATAAGCCTAAAGGCAGAGCACTGTGCTCGGTGAAACAGACACTCATTTCATCCCCACCACAAACCCTATGAGGCAGTTATTATTATCTTCATTTTAAAGATTAAAAACTAGGACACAGATTAAGCCACTTGTTTAAAGTCACACAACCACGCAGGGACAGAGCTAGAATGTGAACCCAGGCAATCTCATGCCCACTGCATTATGGAAATCCTTCAGCTTTCTCACCCAGGAAAAAGTTACTTTGGCTGGAGTGGAGTGAGCCATCAGGAGGCTAACGTGAAGGGGGGGTAAGATATGGGGCCAGAGGTTCGAGCCTGCGAAGGTCTCTGTAGGAATTTCAGAGCCTTGAAGGGGGATAACTGGTGCCGCGTTAAAGCTCTGTTTAGTTTGCCTCTTTGCTCCCACCCTCATCTTTACAAGTGTCTTGTTCCTTCATCTTTGAAATCTGGGAACATTCTGCTCATGTGGTCCCTGGAAAGAAGTAGAGGAGGGGCATTTTATCATAATTTGATTTATAATTCAAATGAGAGATGTCTCAGGCGAGCCAGAGTGGATTCCACGCACTGGCAATGCAAGGACCTGCCCATACAGCTGTGAGGCCGAGGGCTCTGCCACAAGTAGGAACCTCAGCATCTTCAGTCACTGACAGCATCCCGTGAGCTTTGATTGCACGTGATGATGGAGAGGTGCGGTCAAGGGCACAGATTCTGGCATCAGACCATGTTTTCAGTCTTGATTTTGTGACCTCGGGTGAATTACTTAAAACCTTTAAACCTCAGTTTTCTCACCTTTAAAATGAGATATCACTACAGAGACTGGTTTAACTGGTCAAAACCCATTTTCCTCCCCTCCTGACACATAGCTAGACTACATTACACAGCCTTCCTTGCAATCAGGTGCGGCTGTGGCTAAGAATTGGCCAATAGAATGTGGGAAGAAGCAGTGGGTGCCACTTCCAGGCCTGACTCATCACCCTCCATCGCCATCCTCCACTGTCTCGCCTTCCTAGTCTGCTGGCAGGATGTTGAGACCCGGGGTGACTTCGGAAGGTCTGTGTTGAACCCAGAGCCTCCATCAGCTGGAATTCCTGATCACCTGCGTGCATCAGAGAGCTCCTGTCTTGGGTCAAGTTCCCTTGAAGCAGAGCCTGAGACAGAGATTAGAGTGTATATGATTCCCTGGAGAAGGGATCTCAGGGGAAGGGGAGCAGGGAAAAGCAGGCTAGGACAGGAAAAGGACATAGGCAAGGATGAGGTTTCAGCAGGGGACTAACCTTGGCCTGATTGTATGGGGGCCTCTGAAGCATGAATTACACCACAGATCTGGTCCCGTCTTGGGGGATGTGTGTTGGGGGGTGTGTTTGCACCTGTCATCGACCGAGGATAGCCGCCAGCACCCTAGGAGGTGGGGAGTATAAAGTTCCAGGCAAGGAAGCCTCCCCTCCCCCCACCATTCTGCAGAAGTCAATTTTCTGGAAAAGGGGGCAACCACGAGTCATTTGCAGCCAACACAGCAGCAGGGGATGGGCACGGAGTGGGAACCAGTAGCACCTACAGCAGGCCCCATCTCCCAGTCAGGAATTCCTCCTGAACTTCATGTGAGCAACAGTTAACTTTTTCCTTGTTAAGCCACTGAGATTCCTGGGTTTCTATGCTTCACCGTAATGAACATAAGAAACAATATCTCCCTCTGGGAGTTGTGTGATGATTGAATGAGATGCTATTTGATTGTGGTAATGGTATCACAGATATATGCATATGTCTAAACTCATCTAATTATATACATTAAACATGTGCAGCTTATTCTGTAATGATCTATATGGGAAAGAATCTGGAAAAGAATGAATATACGTATATGTATCACTGAACCACTTTGCCGGACACCTGAAACTAACACAACATTGTAAATCAACTATACCCCAATATAAAATAAATATTAAAAAAAATTGTACAGCTTTTTTGGTTATCAATTCTGCTGCCAGTAAAGCTGCAAAAAAATCTTTTGGAGAATAAATGATCAGAATAATATTACAATTCATAAAAGCTTTCATTTAAAAAATGTTTAAACCAGCTGTTGAAAGAGACCCACGTGCCTGGGAAAAATAGACCTAAGACAGCCAAGATAGCAACGTTCTAATAAATCTACTGTTTTTCAAGAAAAAGAAAATAAATTATTTGAGCCCCTCCCCCCCAAAAAAGAGATGCCATACTCAAACTGTTTAGCACCCAGTATGTGCCCAAGGACTGTCAGCCATTATTAGTGATTATCACTCGTGGCAGGTGCTAGAGATGCAGAAATGGCCACTCTGCCCTGCTCCGAAGGGCTTCACGGTCTTGGGGGCAGAAGACAGATGGAAATAGATGATTACAGAAGCACAGGAAGGGCTGTGTCTAAAATCTGTGCAGGGAAGCTCACACCTGAGCCTACCTGGGGATGGAATAAAATGCTTCAAGGTGGAAGTGAAGCTTGAGTTGACTTTTCAAGGATGAGCAGGTGCTCCCAAGCAGACAAAGAGGAAAGAAGCATTCCCAGCAGAGAGGCTGTGCTTTTGCAATAAGGTCGGGCACGTTTCCTCTGGGCTCCAGAGGTCCCTGCATGTATTTACACAAGTATTCGTATTACCAGTTGTATCAGTGACATCCAGAGTTTGAAGTCCCAATTGCCACCTGGCTGCAGGGCCTGGGACAAGTCATGAGACCTTTCAAACGTCGGGGTTTGCAGTTGTCATGGGGGAGTGATGGCATCTCGGGATGAGAGGTTGACTTCAGGACTGGGCAGCACGATACCTGGTCATAATGGATGCTGGATTCCTGTTAGCCCTTCCTCATTCCCTGCATCATCCCCTCCATCCTACCCCAGGGCTCCCCTTGCAGAGAACCAGCCTCAGGAACCCTCACTGGGACCGAAAGCTCCCACCTCCCAGCCTTCTTGAACTGCACCCATTCCACCCAGACGAGAGCCTGAGCTGCTTGCTGTGAGCCAGGCACTCCTATCAGCACCCCAACTGTTCCCCCACCAAGCCCCGCTCACAGCCCCTCTCCACTTCCCCTCCCCCTCCCGCCCTCCCCCTCCATTAGCAGAAGTTTGAGGAAGTATTTTTGTGTCAGATACAAAGTGGGTTCCAGTCCTCTGGTGGCCTGCCTCATTTTTAGCCATCCTCCAGCCTCCTGCATGCCTCTCCCAAGTTCCTTGGCTGCCAGGTCTTTTCAACAGAAACAGGCAAGTGTCTGGATACAAATAAGATATGCACTCTGAGTCCCTTTTACCTAAATATTTGCAGCTCCCAGACAGCAAGTCCAACAGTCCAGCCTTCTCTCCGTGAACTTGTTTCTTCTTCCCTACTCCCCAAGCCCTGTCTTTCCCTAATTTTGGTTCGCAGCCAGCAACAATCATTTCCCTTTCCCTATAAGCCAGCAGGGAGAAGCTCCCCTCTCCAAATAGAGGGACACTGGAGCGGGCGGGGCTGGAGGACCATATTAGGTGAATCAGCTCAGCTACTCTCGTGCAGGACCAGGGAAAACTAAGAGAAGAAAACACACACACACAGGAGAGAAGGTTTAAGACTTGAAAGATAAAAATTTTGTTAAGAAACACCAATGTAGGGCTTGAGTCGTATAAGTCACCGCAACCCATCAAGTTCGATAGCCATGGCTAAAAGCAGGGGAGCTGAGATCTGACCCTCCTGAACCCCAGATACAACAGCCAAGCAGTGCCACTCCCCATAGAACATGTAAGGAAGCCCTGGCTCGGGAGTACATGCCAGACTTGGGTTCAAGTTTCTCAGTCTCTCTCTGAGCCTCACTTTCCTCATCCACAAAATGGGATTATTAATGATGCCATCCTCATGGTGTTACTGTGGGCCTTCAGTGAGGTAATGTATGAAGGTGCTTATCACTGATCACTGCCCAGCTCACTAGCAACGCTCCATAAGTGGTTGCTGTTATGATTTTCAGGGGGTTTTTTGTTTTTGTTTGTTTGTTTTTGGCGGTACGCCGGCCTCTCACTGTTGTGGCCTCTCCCGTTGCGGAGCACAGGCTCCGGACGCGCAGGCTCAGCGGCCACGGCTCACGGGCCCAGCCGCTCCACGACATGTGGGATCTTCCTGGACCGGGGCACGAACACGTGTCCCCTGCATCGGCAGGCAGACTCTCAACCACTGCGCCACCAGGGAAGCCCCTGATTTTCGTTTCTGACGCTCATCTGCACAGCGATCCTCTGAGCTCTCTCCAAGAAATGGGAGCACCCGAAAGGCAAAATTGGTTTCTGATTTCTTTGCAGTCCCAGCACCTCACACTGTAGCACCCACTCGATGTCAATTGAAGATGTAAAGGTAGCTGGAATCATCCCTGTCATCACAACTGCCAGGCTCTGAGGAAGAAGGTGACCCCAGTTCGTTTGTCTCCAGCCCGTGACTTTTCACTAAGCCACAGCTACCCTAAGCTGCCTCATTTCCAGAAATGATTTAGAGGGACAGGTAAGGTCATGGCAGGCTTTTGTCTGAGGGGTGAAGAGGGCTGAGTGTGTTCACATTACTGAGCAGGTCCAGGCAGGTGCACCTGGTACCCTGTCATCATCTGAGGTGTCCTGCGTTACCAGCCCTAACCTTTGGAATATCTTCACTGGTAGTTCATCTATTCATTCATTCATTCATCAAGGATTCATTGCAAACCCACAAACCCACAGAGGAGACAAAAAGTAAAGAGATTCAGGCTCTGCTTTCTTGAAGCTCACAGTTCACCAGTCAACATGGACCTATAAATAAATAATCCTGGTATAAAGCAATGCAGGTCTTAAAGGAGATTTGCCCAAGATTCCCCTGGGAGATAATGAAGCGAGAGGTCTTCGCTACTTCGGGAACAAGAAGGGGGATCAGAGGGAACTTCCTCCAGAGGGAAAGGCTGGAGCTGGGCTGGACTTCACTGGGTGAACAAGGAAGGAAAGGGCGTCCTCAGGAGAGGGGAAGCAGGCCCAGAGGCACGGCTGAGCAGAAAGCGTTAAGACCAGTGATGGTGGACCTGGGAAAAGAGCTGGGAGCAGTGAGCCTGGAGGAGGCACAGGGGCCAGGCTGAGCAAGCCTCGTGGGCAGTTTGCTTCATCCTGAGGACAACTGTGGACACGGAAGAATTTTAGGCAGGGCTGTGATACAATTAGTTCTGTGTTTTAGGAACAGGTTGAGCATTTCTGATCCAAGCGTGAGCTCATTACACCCACTCAAATGAGGCTGTGCTCTGTATCCTTGCTCTCAGCAGCATTTGTCACTGGAGGCCACCTCTCCTTCTTTGCTCGTGCTCTGGGGCTGAGCACAAGCTTGACAATCACCTGCTTCCATGACTGTCTTCTCTGCTTTCTCAGTTTCTCTTTCTCCTGGAATTCCTGAATGTAAATGTCTCCCAAGTTTCTGCCAAAAGCCAAGTGCCTTCCTTTTCTCTCTACTCTAACTCTTGGGGATCTCATCCACATCTTAAGCTTCAACATTTAAACACCTTGAGGGGGAACCCTGGACTCAAAGCTCCAACAGTTTCTTAAAAATGGTAGGCAGAGCCCCACAATCCTGCTAAATAGCCTAAAATTATTGGCCATAAAACTATTCTAGGGCTTCCCTGGTGGCGCAGTTGTTGGGAATCCGCCTGCCAATGCAGGGGACACGGGTTCGAGCCCTGGTCCGGGAGGATCCCACGTGCCGCGGAGCAGCTGGGCCCGTGAGCCACAACTGCTAGGCCCGTGTGCTACAGCTACCGAGACCCATGTGCCTGAAGCCCGTGTTCCACAGCAGGAGAAGCCACCGCAATGAGAAGTCCACGCACCGCAACGAAGACCCAACACAGCCAAAAATAAATAAATGAATAAATTTATTTTAAAAAAAAAAAACTATTCTAGAAGACCAGATTTGTCATCCTCCAAGGAGGTTTAGCCTAGTCCTAATTTCTGTTAAGATTTCCACAGGTTTATAGGCAAAATATTGCATCTTTAGATGCTATTTTACACAGCAAATGAACTCTTAGCCATTTTTAGCAGATGTTTGCTGGGAGTCTATTCAATATCCAACTCAAGGTCAGCCTTCAATCCTGTCCTTTACTTTAAACATGTCCACCTCAGTGGGCACAGCACAGGGGACAATAGGACATCATGACCAAGCATACAAGCTTTGGCTTTGACAAACTTAAGTTTGCATCCTTGTTCCTTACATGTGTGATCTCGAGGAAGTTATTCCACCTCTCTCTCAACCTCAGTTTCTCCACCTGTAAAATGGAGACCATAATGCATTCCTCATAGATTTGTTGCAAAGATCCAACTTAATAAGACTTCCAGTACACTGTGTGGCATGTTATAAGGACTCAATTTAAGTGGTTAAGAAAAAATTCAGCCACTGTGGAAAAGAGTTTGGTAGTTCCTCAGAAAGGTAAACATAGAGTTAGCAGTTATCATTATGACCCAGCAAGTCCACCCCTAGGTATATACCAAAGAGAAATGAAAACATGTGAACACAGAGACTTGGACATGGGTGTTCATAGCAGCATATTCCCAACAGCCAAAAGGTGGCCCAAATGTTCATCAACAATGAACGGATGAACAAACTGTGGTCTATCTATACAATGGGATATGATTTAGCCCTAATAAGGAATGAAATATTGACACACATACCGTAACATGGAGGAACCTTGAGAGCAATAGGCTAAGTGAAAGGAACCAGACACAAAAGGCCACGTGTTGTAGGATTCCATTAATTTGAAATATCCAGAGTAGGTAAACCCGTAGAGACAGAACACAGATTGGAGGTTCCTGGGGGTGGAGGAGAGGGGAGTGAGGGGCAAATGCTTCATGGGTACAGGGTTTCCTTTTGGGAAAATGCTCTGGATAGAGATGGTGGCTGAACAACTTTGTGAATGTACTCAATACCACTGGATTTTTCACTTTAAAATGGTTTATTTTATGTGAATTTTTCATAAATCAGGTTTCACTTTTTTCCTGGCCCTGGTTGGCTTGAAATTAGTCCTAGAAACCACAGTGCCAGGCAGGAGTCCTGGGCACCTGTCTAGCCTTCAGTTTCCAGCAGAAATACAGAAAACAGTTCCTACCCTGTGAAGTTCGCAGATGGTCACAGCACTCCCGAATTCCAGAGCTAGCTTCTCTGGGTGTGCATCTTGTGTCATTGTGATCGCTGCACAACACATTCAAAATCTCTGAGCGTCAGAATCCTCCCCATTGAAATGGAAAGAATAACAGTGCCAACCTCAGCGTTGTTGTGAGGACTCAAGGGAGATGCGTTCATTTCCTAGGGATGCCATAACAAATGACCACAAACCAGGTGGCCTAGGACAACAGAACTTTATCCCCTCACAGTCTGGAGACCAGAAATCCGAAATCAAGGTATTGGCAAGTCCGTGCTCCCTCTAGAAGCAATAGGGAAGGGTCCTTCCTTGCCTCTCCAGTTTCTATTGGCTCCAGATGTTTCTTCTCTTGTGGCTGCATCACTCCAATCTCTGCCTCTCTCTTCACATGGTCCTTCTCTGTCTCAACCTGCGTCTGCCTTTTGCTTATAAGCACGTTCATCATTGGAGTTAGGGCCCAGGTGGATAATCCAGGATGATCTTCCCTTAATTATAGCTGCAAAGACTCTTTTTCCAAATAAGGTCACATCCACAGGTTCTGGGAATTACAACATGAACGTATATTTTGAGGGGTCATCATTCAACTTAGTGCAGGGGATAATCCAGGTAGATTTCTTTTTCGGCACTTAGTAAACATCAGGTATTTCATGGTCATCATCGTCGTCATCCTTGTCACGGCTGTCATCCTCATTATCAGCTAGGCCATGTCCTAGGACAGTAGGACAGCAGCCGGTTAAAATCTTCAACTCACAGGAGCTCCCTTCAGGCCACACACATTCCACCTCCTTTTTTCCACATATTTACTGTATTTATTATGTATTTTGTTTGTTGGTTTTGGCGGCACTGCACAGCATGCAGAACTTTCCTGACCAGGGATCAAACCCACGCCCCCTGCAGTGGAAGCACGGAATCTTAACCACTGGACCTCCAGGGAAGTCCTATTATCTTTTTTTTAATGCATTCGATAGCATTTATTTTTAAAAATTTTTATTGGAGTAGAGTTGATTTTCAATGCCGTGTTAGTTTCAGGTGTACAGCAAAGTGAATCAGTTGTACATATACATATATCCACTCTTTTTTAGATTCTTTTCCCATACAGGCCACTACAGAGTACTGAGTAGAGCTCCCTGTGCTATACAGTAGGTCCTTATTAGTTATCTATTTTACATATAGTAGTGTGTACATGTCAATCCCAATCTCCCGATGTATCCCTCCCCCTCCCTTACCCACTGGTGGCCACCTCCGCTGTGAGGAGGCTGGAGCTCCCCTGGTGTGCCCTGTCCTCTCCACTCCCATTCCTAACTGGATTCTCACTGGACCTTTGCAGCTCTTCTCCTTCATCACCACCAGCCGCTTGAAGCCTCCCATTTCTGGGTCCCACCAACTATTGAGATATTAGACCTGGGGTCCTGATCCTGTTTCATCCCTTGGACCCCATGTCCTAGACCACCCTGATGCCCTTACAGAGCTGACCCTCTGCAGCCCCACAGCTTCCTCTGTCCCATTCTTTCCACTGGGCTGCCGCTTTCCTCCTGGTTGCAGTTGAGGGACCAGCATGCCTCCAATCCTTAACAGTGGGGCTTATAAAAATATAAGGTCCAGGGCTTCCCTGGTGGCGCAGTGGTTGAGAGTCCGTCCACCGATGCAGGGGATGCGGGTTTGTGCCCCGGTCCGGGAAGATCCCACATGCCGCGGAGCGGCTGGGCCTGTGGGCCATGGCCGCTGAGCCTGCACGTCCGGAGCCTGTGCTCCGCAACGGGAGAGACCACAACAGTGAGAGGCATGCGTACCTCAAAAAAAAAAAAAAAAGAAAGAAAGAAAGAAAAAAAATATATATATATATAAGGTCCAGGCTGCATCCCCAAGCCAATTAAATCAGAATTTCTTAGGAGTAAAGCCTAGGCATTCTACTGTAGGGCATAAGTACTCAGGAATGGCATTGCCCTATCCACAACACTTGAAACCCTCAAGATCGTCCATAGGGCTCAATCCACTGTGCAGACATTATAAGAAAAGGGCTGTTCAGTGCTTTCCGACCACTTAGAGGGGTGGGATAAGGAGGGTGGGAGGGAGGGGATATGGGGATATACATATGCATATAGCTGATTCACTTTGTTAGACAGCAGAAACTAACACACCATTGTAAAGCAATTATACTCCAATAAAGATGTTAATAAATAAATAAATAAATAAATAAATAAATAAATAAATAAAGATGTACGCACCACTGCCCCTGCCCCCCGCAAAAAAAAAAAAAAAGAAAGAAAAGAAAAGAAAAGAAAGGGTCTGTGATCACTGGACAGTCCTGGACCAGAAAGAGATATAATGAGAAAAGCCTGGGGTTTGATGATAGTCTTGGGATCAAATTTTGCCACTTACTAAATTGCATAGTCTTGGCCATGACCCTTAACCTCTCTGAAGCTCTGGATTCTTGTGTTTAAAATGGAGATAGTAATACTTATCTTAGAACTGGTGTGTGTAAGTCATGGATATTAACATCTAGCAGAGTTTCTGGACCATCATAGGAGCGATCAAAAGCTCTTCTCCTTCCCTCCCTCCTAGAATTTGCAACAAGTTTAAATCCAGTTGCAGAAACCAAAACTGTACCTTCTATAAATGGCTCCTTGGCCCTGGAAAGGGGTTAATTGTTTAGCTTAGAGTCTTTAACGCGCGTTCACTAGTTTAGGGGCAGTTCTGGAAATCTGCTCCTGGATGATTCAAATAGGGTCGGGGAACAGTGGGGCTGATTTGGCCGTGGCTTCCAGCCACTTGGTGGTAATTTGACTAAGTTAACACAGGCTGCAGCACACAGAGGTCTGGCCCTGTGACAGGCTACACCAGCTGCTAACGTTGTGAGCCTTGAGCTCCTTGGCAAAACCCTCGTTTTCCTGCCGAAGCAGAGAAACGGGAGACTCTGGTTCTAAGCTGCTTGATCTTCCCGAGGGCCCTCAGCGTCCCTGCTTCTGACCCTCCAGGGTTTTTTTTGTTGTTGTCCCTATGAATTGGGAGGCAAACTCCATTGGGAAACCAGGAGCCAGAACCCACTAGCCTGGGAAGTGAAGAAATCAGATTCTCCACATGGTCCCAGGGCTGACTCTGCATTTTGCCTTCCCCGTGAGCACCTTGTGGAATCCTGCTGCTAGAACAAACCAAAAGCCTTTCCTTTGCACTTTCTACCTGCTCATCCTTGTAGCAATTTGCAAGTAATCCTATTACAGTCCTCCTATGAGATAGGAAAGGGAGAGGCATCTTTACTAGCTTTTCCCCATGTCTTTTCCCCCCATGTCTTTTCCCCAGTGCCCAGTGGAATATCAGACATGTTCAAACATTCACTCATTCAATAAGTATTTACGGAGCACCTGCTGTGTGCCAGACACAGCCCTTTCCCCCCTGTGCATGCTTAGAAACTGACACACAGAAGAGGACCCACCAAGTAATTGTTGAAGTGAATTAAACTGATTTAGAATCCAGCCACACTAACGAAGTGGTTGACAGACAATATGTTAGCAAAGTTCCTTTGGGCCATGACCTTCTCATATGTCCTCAGCAAAATGTGTGATCCCACAGGGAAGCTCATATTGGTACTTTACATCTTCCTCATGAAAGGAATTGTAGAGCTCACTTAGTCCATTGGATTCCAACTCTGGATCTCCTGGTGATTCTGATGTACCACCAGGGTTGAAAACCACTCATCTAGTCCAAGCTCTCATCCAAAAACCATGTCCCTGATGTGGCTCCCCATGGCCCTTTTTATAAAGTACCCACCTGCCTTGCCATGGTCTACAAGTGCCCTGTGTGATCTGCCCCTGCCTTCACCTCCTACTGCCCCATCCCTCTGCTCTCTAAGCCAATCACACTGGCCTCTTTTCATCCCTGAGCCCGTCAGTCTGGGCCTTTGATCTTGCTGGCCCTTCTGGTCACTCAGGATTTGCCTCAAGTTTATCTCCTCAGAGACACCTTCTCTGACCACGTGATATAAAGTACGATGCACTCCATACACACAAGCACACACATGCACAGACTAACACACGCACAGTTGTTCTCGTACACCCCCTTCTTTTATTGCTTATAACACCCATCACTAACTGCAACTATCTTCATATCTATTTTTCACTTCTTTCTTGACTGTCTCCACCACGAGAATAGAAGCTGCATGAAAGCAAGGATCCTGTTATGTCTTTTCCAGCACTGCATCTGTATACCAACCACACAGAAGATGCTTAATAAATACTAGCTAAATGAATGTATCAATCAACAAATCATTCCTTGAACTGGTGGAAGGGGATCTTTGAGCCCCTCCTTGAACACTTCTGGTGGTGGAGGGAAGCATTCCTCTCCCACCCAGGGAAATCTGGTTCCCTTGTTGAGCCGTGGAGATTGTTAGAAAAGTTTTCCCAGCACCAGGCTGACACCGACCTCCCTCCTGCCTCCTGCCACTTGAGAGTCTTTCAAATATTTGAAGACTGTTAAGTTTCCTCACAGCCTGCTATTGTCCAGATGAATGGCTTCTGGGAGATGTCGTCAAGAAACGTGGCTGTGTTTGTCCTCGATGACTGTGCCTGTAAAACGCTTCAGCTTCCTGCATCCGTCAACAGCCTGTGTTTTTATTTTTCAGAACAGCTGCCAATACTCTGCCAGGGTGAGGCCAGCACTTGTATGTTCCCATCTCTGAGCTGTCACTGGTAAGGGTTCAAGTGTCCTCTTCACAGGTCCATGAGAAATATGCCTCTGGCTGTATCACTTCCTATGAGAGGTTTTGGGGGACTTCTAACAGAAAAAGAGAAAGGTGTGGGGCAGGGAGGTCCCTTCAGGAGCCCACCCCACTGCAGTGTGGGTGTGATGAAAGAAGTATAGTGTTTGTGCTCCTCCAAATTCCATCTTTATCTTCTCCACCGGCCTTCCCCATCTTCCTTCCCAAAACAGCACAAACACCCCACCACTACCCGCCATCCACCAGCACTTCCTATCCAGGTCCAAAGCTTTACTTTCTTTACAGCACATGGCTCTTTTTACCTCTTTAGTCTCTTGTTTACTGTCTGTCCGCTTCACTAGAATAGAAGCTTTGTGAGCACAGGGACCTTGCCTGTTTTGTGGAGCGTGGTATCACCAGGGCTGAAATGGTGCCCTGGTGCAATGGCAGTGCTTAATAAGCAATGAGAGAATGAATGAAAGAATAAGTGGTTGTGAGAACTTAGACACATCACCTAACTTCTCTGAGCCTTGCTGTCCTCTTCTGTAGAATGGGGAGAGGGGACAATAATTCCCTCCTCACCAGGCTGTTGTAAGGGTCAACTCAGACGACGTCTGTGGAAGTACGTCACCAGCTAATAACTTCATCAAATGCTCATGGTTATGGTACCATAACACTCCCACAGGGCTGGTCCTACAAGCAGAGAAAGCCAGTGGCTGCCCCTTGAGTGTGATTTGAAGAGCCTGATTGCCCAGAAAGATTCTCCCTACTGTTTGACTGTCTAAAAATTCCACCATTAGACTTTCCTTTCAGTAAAGGCATCGTGTTTCCACTAAAACAGAAATGCTTCCCTCGGTGTGAAGACAGGAGGGTAGAGATAATGCAGGAGAAGACAGCTTTCTTTCTCCTCTGCTCAGCTTCCTTCCTTTCAGCCCCCAAGTCCTGTTAATTTTTGCAACACTTCAGATGCAGGATCCTGGATTACTTTCACGGCCGTCTCTTCTTTAAGTGGAGGAATGGCCTTCACTGTCATCCGCCTATCTTTCCAGGCTGGCTTAGGACTTCGGAGCCTTTTTCCATCTGGCTCTCAGTCCCCACACAACACACATTCCATGCGAGAAGAGCCTCACCGTGCAAGTGTTTCCTGTTGCAGTCCTGCCAAAAGAAAACTAGACTCCAAAGATAAGACTCAAGGCAAAGCTTTGGCCTAGACTGGTCGAGCAGTATTATCACTGTCTGGAAGCAGAGGCGGGGTATGCCCTGTGCCTTTAGCAGTGGTGGGAAGAAGGAAATGTGGAAGAAGCATGATACCAACTCCCTACCGCGACGCCCACACTCCAGTCAACCCAACTGCCTGCCCTTCCAGCTGCCGCCCGGCATTCTCCTACCTTCCGACCTCGGTGCGGTCCAAACGTCCAAATCCAGTTACTTATTTAACAAGCAGGGGTTCAACTTCTGCTCTGAGCTGGGAACGTATGTGATTGTGTCCTCCAAGACCCCAGAGTCAAGTAAGAGAAACAAGAAAACAGCAAGCAGGAAGCAGGGTGATGCAGCTATTCCTGGGGTACCGAGGTGCTCAGAGGAAGAAAATTGAGGAGGGTCATGCAGGAAGGTCTCAGAAGGTCCAGGGAGGCATGTGACGGGAGGGGGTGAACTGAGTCTTAAAGAACAAGTGTGTGTTAACCCAGGACAAAAGGGAAGAAGGGCGCTGCAACCCCAGAGAAGAGAATGAGCTAAATGAGAGTAGGGCATCTTCAGGGAAGTGAAGGAGGTTGGTTTGGCTGAGAGAAGGGTGAGTAGGAGGTGACAGCCAAGGAGCGCTGGGAAAATCGAATGGGGTCAGACAAGGAAAGCCTAGAAGGGTGTGCTGAAGGGTTGGGGTTGATGTCATAAAACAAAGGGGCATATCCCCTAGATCCTAAAAAGGGAGCCACTGAAGGACTTTAAAAGTGATAAGGGCTGCATTTAAATGCATTTAAATTAAATAGCTAAATTCTTCAGCTGTAGCTTGGAGGATGGATTCTGGGGAAGGAGGTTTGATGGAAGATTGGAGAACAAAGAAGCAGCTGTGATAAAACCCACCTAAATGATGGTGACACCGGAATAAGACAGTGCTGCTGAGGGAAGGGAGCAGAGCTTAGTCAAGAGCATCTTTGGAGTCAGATGGACCTGGATCTTTATCCTGACAGTGCTCTGCCTACTGGTGTGGCCCTGGGCAAGGCAACCAGCTTTGAATCCCGGCACTTTATCTGGAAAAAGATCATAATGCCCAGCTTGCCAGATTGTGAGGATTTGAGCTACGAATGTCAAATGTCCAGTACAGGGTCAGGCACGCAGGAGGTCCTCCACACACAATCGCTTTTTTTCTCTAATTGGGGTATAGTTGTTTTACAATGTTGTGTTAGTTTCTACTGTACAGTGAAGTGAAGTGGAGTTCCCTGTGCTGTACAGCAGGTTCTCATTAGTTATCTATTCTATGCATATTAGCGTACATATGTCAATCCCGATCTCCCAATTCATCCCACCGTCCCTTTCCCCCCTTGGTGTCCCTATGTTTGTTCTCTACGTCTGTGCCTCTATTTCTGCCTTGCAGACAGGTTCATCTGAACCATTGTTCTAGATTCCATGTACATGCACAATAGCTTTTATGTTTATCCCTATTGTTGAAGAATAGACGACCAAGATGCCGCATCTGCTAATCATCTGCATTGGCAATGCCAAGTCCAGGGGCTGTGGGCTACCCAACATTGTGGAAGACTCGGAACATCATACATCCTCTTCGTCAGGTGAGGGCGGTTTATAAATAGTGGCATTGACTTAACAAGGAGAAAAATCAACAGGAACCTGAACAACCATCAGCACATAGGTATTCGGCGGTTGCCTTCTGCCTGCCTAGCCCTGCATCAGAAAGGATGGAGGCCCAAAGAAGAACACAGCAAAGTGTTGGATGCAGCTCTTGACCTCAAGAAGTTTCCGGTCTGGTTGGGGAGATAAATCAGAAACCCATGAAACCACTGAAGAACAATACCTCTTTTCATTTCTTATCTTAGACTTCTTTATAGCTTTTGCCCCTGGTGACCTTGCCCTCCTTCCTGAAACTCACTTCACCCTTAATTTCCAGGGAGCCACTCTTTACGCTGATGCATTTTTTTCCAGCCTCTTTTCCTGGTTCTTCTTCCATGTCTTTAACTGTTGGTTTTCCCCAGGGTTCTTTGGTCTTCTTTTCTTCTCACTGCACATAGCTCCTTATCCACATCTCCAAGTCCATGGACAGCTACCTGGACCTCCATACTGAGGTTAGAATGCAACTGCCACTCCACCTTCCAGGCGACAATGCTTGGGTGCCCTACACACATGCCAGACACAATATCTCCAAGGCTGAATCCATTGTTTTTCCTTCAAACCTACTCCTCCTTCAGGCCATACCCAGGTTCATGACTTTACTGTCCATTTAGCTGCCCAAGTTTTCTTAACCAAGTGGTAGAGAGCACAAACTTGTGTTTAACTTGGTTAAAACACAAGTGCTAGCAACTGGCCTATCTGGGTTTAGTTCCCAGTTCTCCCCCTGATTTGCTCTGTGATGTGTAAATTCGTAAACATCTTTGTGCCTCAGTTTTCTCACCTATAAAATGAGTACTTTAGCAGGACCTATCTTATAAATTTGTTGGGAGGGTGAAACAAGTTAACATCTATAAAAAGTGCATCAAACAGTGTCTGGAACACAGGGAGTGATATATAAGGGTTTGCAATTATTATTATCTTAGATCCCTCCTACTCCCTCAAACCCCTACAAATGATTGGCCCTCAACTCCAGCAAATTCATCCTGTTTAGATTCTCGCTTCTGCATTCCAGTTGCTGCTCTCTGTGTTCAGGCCTTCATTTTCTACGGCAGATGTTCTCAAAGCAGCTGCACCTCATTCCACACCTACCCCAGTGAAGGTCCAGTTGTCAACTGGGCTTGAGGCCCAGTTGTCATCTGGGTGATACTCATGAAGCTGTTGCCAGGACCTTCTAACTCTCAGGTTCTCTGGTTCTAGAACCCTGGTGTCCAATCCAGGTCAGCATGGGTTAGCGTAGGGTCAGAAAAGCCCCCTCCACACTCCCCCAAAATCCACTCTCCCATCAGCATTCTTCCTACTTTGCTTTTCTTCCTTCTGTCCTTCCTTATTCCCTGGTCCTTTTCAATCTAATGATGGGTGGGAGAAAGAAAGCAATCTGGTCTTTTAATTCCCCCTTCCTCTCCCCTAGGCACCCCTCCTTCTGGATTGATAAGGGTGAGAACATTCAAGCCATAGATAAGACCTCAGCTCCCCAGCTCCTGTCCCTCCACTCCCTCTGGCTCAGCTTTGAAGTTCCCCAAACTCTGCCTCTGTAATGTGATTGTGTTATCTTTGCAGCCGAGGTGAGAGAGTGTAGAATGACTTTATGGCTTCCCGTAAGTAGCCTTCCCCAAAGCCATGATTTCTTATGATGGAGAGAAAGAAAGTAGGGGTCCAGGATTGGGAAGGGAAGACCAAGCGGCTTCCTAGCAATTAGAGTACTGTTTGGTATGGAGTGGGGACCCCATGCAGATTTCAAGAACGGAAGACGAGGCACAAAGCAGGTACTCATTGTGAGTTCAGAACCGTGGTTTTCAACACAGGTGATTTGTTCCCCAGGGGACATTCAGCAAAATCTGGAGAAATTTCTGATTGTTACAGATTGGGGGACAGAGGCCACTGGCATCTGGTGGGTAGAAGCCAAGGGATTCTTCTAAACATCCCACAATGTACAGGACAGCACCCCACATCAAAGACTTCTCTGGCTCAAAATGGAATAGTGCTGAGGTTCAGAAACCCAGCTTTATAGAATGGAAGAAAAAGAAAAGGAAAGAGAGATCTTTCTACTAATAAAGGGCAAGTTATCATGGCATTTTTGTCCTGCCACTTTTTAATCTTCAAGTATCTGCATTCCTAAGAGGTCCCAAATCCCACTCTGTTTCTAAAGAGGGTACAGGAAAAGTGAGGTCTATGTATTTCCTGTTCCACAAGAGCTGACACACTCGTGTGGGAGAGGATACATGTTCATGGTGTCTAGAGACCTCATGCCATCTTGGCTCTGCCCAGTTAACCAGCACTGTTTGGGCAAGTCGCCTCCATTGGCTTTTCTGAAAAAGAAGAAAAGGGGCTCAGGGGTCCCCAGGGGATGCTGAATTCTCTAGTTCCAGGGCAGAGGGAGTGCTGCTGGCAGTGAGAGCTGGAGTACCTCCAAGGGGGTCAGGCCGGTGGACTGGAAAGTATGCAAGGAGTCAAGGAGCAGAGGCACCTGAGCTGGACCCAGGACAGGAGAGAGTGGGCATGATTTGACAAATTGAGAAGGAAAAGAGGGTTTTAAGTAGCGAGAACCTCACACGCGAAGATTTGGAGTGGAGACGAAATATGTACCTGACCCAGGGCAGTTGCTCACACGTGCTGGCTCTTCCCCCTAAGAAAAACGAGGTGAGTAGATGACGCTAAAGAGACAGCGGCCCCCATCAGGTCGCCCAACAGCCACTATATTTATAGATAGCAGCCTTACAGGTTTTAGTAAGGCCTCAGGATGGGAGAGATGGGAGAGGTCTCCAAGACCATCTACTTCAGTGATTCACCAACTTTCCAGATATGAGAACCCCATTTAACATAGTCTCCTCATAATTTTGCTTTTCTTTATATTGTCATTTTATTGGCACATTATGGCATTTTTTAAATTGTGTAAAGTATAAATGAATTTGTGGTTTTGTCATCACAATGTCCTTTTTCTTTTTCTTCCTTTCCTTCTTTTAATGGACTTTAGTTTTACAGAAGTTTAAGGTTCACAGCAAAATGAAGAGGAAGGTAGAGAGATTTCTCATATGCCCCCTGCTCCCCCCCATGCCCAGCTTTCCCCTACCAGAGTGGTACATTTGTTACAATCAATGGACCTGCGTTGACACAGCATAGTCATCCAGAATCCATAGTTTACATCAGGGTTCACTCTTGGTGTTGTACGTTCTATGGGTTTGGACAGATGTATAATGACATGCACACACCATTATAGTATCTTATAGAGCAGTTTCACTGCCCTAAAAATCCTCTGTGCTTTGCCTGTTCAGCCTTCCCTCCCTCCAATCCCTGGCAAACCCTGATCTTTTTACTGTCTCCACAGTTTTGCTCATACGAGAAATGTCATATAGTTGGAATTATACAGCATGTAGCCTTTTCAGATTGGCCTCTTTCACTTAGTAATAATCATTTGAACTTCCTCCATGTTGTTCATGGCTTAATAGTTCATTTCTCTTTAGCACTGAATAATATTCCATGGTCTGGATGTACCACAGTTTATTTATCCATTCACCTACTTACTAAAGGGTATCTTGGTTGCTTCCGGTTTTGGCAATTATGAATAAAGCTGCTATAAACGTCCATGTGCAGGTTTTTGTGTGGACATAAGTCCCATCCATATGATTTTGAGAAATAGTTATGTATGTATGAAGCATCCTGTGCTGGAATCTCTGGGCAATGCTACAATGAACGGGTGCCTGGGTTTCCTGGAGAGGCTGTGTAACCCCCTAAATTCTTGGCACACGATAAGATGTTAATAGATGATAACTTGAAAAACATCAGGTTGCAGATCATTCAAATCAGTCTTTAAGAGGAAAAGTGACATCTTGACACCCACAGTTCTTGACTGACAGGCCCCAAAGGATAGCCCTGGGCTCCTGCCTGCTGGCTCTACCCTCCTCCCGCTTTCAGATCCCCTTACCTAAGAGTCCCTCCCTGGACTAGGGGAGGGTCACAGCCACTCAGAACAACCCACCAGGGGGGCTGACTCTAGTCATACTACTCAGTGAGGTTAAACGCTATGAAATGAAGGACACAAATTCAGAAAATGCTCTAGGCACGGGGATTAACAAACCCAATCTTCAAGGTTTTAATGGTCTCCGTTGTCTGAAGTTTCTTCTTTAACTCGAAAGTCAGGTCTAAATTCCTCAGCCAAGCTTTCAAAATCCTTCAGAATCTGACCCAAATCTAGGGAAGATATTATGATGGCAAAAGTCAGGTCACAAGGTGAGAGCAACCCAAATGAGAGGAGTCACGTTTGAGGCCTAAGCTTGGTATTTAATGGTTCTGAATGCTCAGGCCACTTACCTGTTGCAAGCTTACAAGTGAGGTCTTACAGTTATTTGATAGGAAAGGGAACCAAGACCCAAAGTGTGTAACTGACTTTGAGGATGTATGTGATAGTAGAAGACAGAACTAGGGTTAGATTATGAGTCTGTTTCCTGAATCTTGACTGAATTCTGTGCTCCTTCTACTGGGCCACATCTGCCTCGTCCCTCCTTGGAATATCCTAAACCACTCTCTGTAAAACTATTTGTATAACTTTTGCAAGTCTGAGATATTCTGCTAATTAAAGTCTCTAGCTGTCCTTATCCTGTGCTTAGATGTCATGTCCCGCTTTGCATTCACCTACTGTCCATGTTCTGTTCATTCAATACCCTTCTGAGAGACCACACAGAAGAATGGGTTTCCTTAGACAGTCTTCCTGTTTTGTCCTCCCATAAGAATGTTCACTTATTTTGTTGATTTCACTTTTTATTTTTTCCTCTCCCTAACCATAAACACAACTTCAGCTGACAGAGTCTGAATCATATCAAGTATCTTTTCCAAACACAGTGCTATGAGACTAGGTATGAATTACAGGAAAAAAACTGTAAAAAATACAAACACATGGAGGCTAAACAATATGCTACTAAATAACCAAGATATCACTGAAGAAATCAAAGAGGAAATCAAAAAATACCTAGAAACAAATGACAATGAAAACACGACGACCCAAACCTATGGGATGCAGCAAAAGCCATTCTAAGCGGGAAGTTTATAGCAATACAATCCTACCTCAAGAAACAAGAAAAATCTTGACTGAACAAGCTAACCTTACACCTAAAGCAATTAGAGAAGGAAGAACAAAAACACACCAAAAGTTAGCAGAAGGAAAGAAATCATAAAGACCAGATCAGAAATAAATGAAAAGAAATGAAGGAAACAATAGAAAAGATCAATAAAACTAAAAATTGGTTATTTGAGAAGATAAACAAAATTGATAGACCATTAGCCAGATACATCAAGAAAAAAAGGGAGAAGACTCAAATCAACAGAATTAGAAATGAAAAAAGAAGGAACAACTGACCCTGCAGAAATACAAAGGATCATGAGAGATTACGACAAGTAACAATATGCCAATAAAATGGACCACCTGGAAGAAATGGACAAATTCTTAGAAAAACACAACCTTCTGAGACTGGACCAGGAAGAAATAAAAAATATAAACAGACCAATCACAAGCACTGAAACTGAAACTGTGATAAAAAAATCTTCCAACAAACAAAAGCCCAGGACCAGATGGCTTCACAGGCGAATTCTATCCAACATTTAGAGAAGAGCTAACACCTATCCTTCTCAAACTCTTCCAAAATATAGCAGAGGGAAGAACACACCCAAACTCATTCTATGAGGCCACCATCACCCTGATACCAAAACCAGACAAAGATGTCACAAAGAAAGAAAACTACAGGCCAATATCACTGATGAACATAGATGCAAAAATCCTCAACAAAATACTAGCAAACGGAATCCAACAGCACATTAAAAGGATCATACACCATGATCAAGTGGGGTTTATCCCAGGAATGCAAGGATTCTTCAATATAAGCAAATTAATCAATGTGATAAACCATATTAACAAATTGAAGGAGAAAAACCATATGATCATCTCAATAGATGCAGAAAAAGCTTTTGACAAAACTCAACACCCATTTGTGAGAAAAACCCTCCAGAAAGTAGGCATAGAGGGAACTTACCTCAACATAATAAAGGCCATATATGACAAACCCACAGCCAACATCTTCATCAATGGTAAAAAACTGAAACCATTTCCACTAAGATCAGGAACACGACAAGGTTGCCCATTCTCACCACTATTATTCAACATAATTTTGGAAGTTTTAGCCACAGCCATCAGAGAAGAAAAAGAAATAAAAGGAATCCAAATCGGAAGAAGTAAAGCTGTCACTGTTTGCAGATGACGTGATACTATACATAGAGAATCCTAAAGATGCTACCAGAAAACTACTAGAGCTAATCAATGAATTTGGTAAAGTAGCAGGATACAAAATTAATGCACAGAAATCTCTGGCATTCCTATATGCTAATGATGAAAAATCTGAAAGAGAAATTAAGAAAACACTCCCATTTACCACTGCAACAAAAAGAATAAAATACCTAGGAATAAAGCTACCTAAGGAGACAAAAGACCTGTATGCAGAAAACTATAAGACACTGATGAAAGAAAATAAAGACGATACAAACAGATGGAGAGAAATACCATGTTCTTGGATTGGAAGAATCAACATTGTGAAAATGACTCTACTACCCAAAGCAATCTACAGATTCAGTGCAATCCCTATTAGACTACCAATGGCATTTTTCACAGAACTAGAACAAAAAAATTCGCAATTTGTATGGAAACACAAAAGACCCCGAATAGCCAAAGCAATCTTGAGGAAGAAAAACGGAGCTGGAGGAATCAGGCTCCCTGACTTCGGACTATACTACAAAGCTTCAGTAATCAAGACAGTATGGTTCTGGCACAAAAACAGAAATATAGATCAATGGAACAGAAATAGAAAAGCCCAGAGATAAACTCACACACATATGGTCATCTTATCTTTGATAAAGGAGGCAAGAATATACAATGGAGAAAAGACAGCCTCTTCAATAAGTGGTGCTGGGAAAACAGGACAGCTACATGTAAAAGAATGAATTTAGAACACTCCCTAACACCACACACAAAAATAAACTCAAAATGGATTAAAGACCTAAATGTAAGGCCAGAAACTATAAAACTCTTAGAGGAAAACATAGGCAGAACACTCTATGACATAAATCACGTCAAGATCCTATTTGATCCACCTCCTAGAGAGAAACTTAAAAGCTTTTGCACAGCAAAGGAAACCATAAACAAGATGAAAAGACAACCCTCAGAATGGGAGAAAATATTTGCAAATGAAGCAGCTGACAAAGGATTAATCTCCAAAATATACAAGCAACTCAAGCAGCTCAATATCAAAAAAGCAAACAACCTAATCCACAAGTGGGCAGAAGATCTAAACAGACATTTCTCCAAAGAAGATATACAGATTGCCAACAAACATATGAAAGGATGCTCAACATCACTAATCATCAGAGAAATGCAAATCAAAACTACACTGAGGTATAACCTCACACCAGTCAGAATGACCATCATCAAAAAATCTACAAACAGGGCTTCCCTGGTGGCGCAGTGGTTGGGAGTCTGCCTGCCAATGCAGGGGACATGGGTTCGAGCCTTGGTTCGGGAGGATCCCGCATGCCGCGGAGCGACTGGGCCCGTGGGCCACGATTGCTGAGCCTGCGCGTCTGGAGCCTGTGCTCCGCAGAGAACAAGAGAGGCAGCGGTAGTGAGAGGCCCGCGCACCGCGATGAAGAGTGGCCCCCGCTTGCCACAGCTAGAGAAAGCCCTCGCACAGAAACGAAGACCCAACACAGCCATAAATAAATAAAAAAAAAAAAAAAAAAAAAATCTACAAACAATAAATGCTGGAGAGGGTGTGGAGAAAAGGGAACCCTCTTGCACTTTTGGTGGGAATGTAAATTGACACAACCACCATGGAGAACAGTATGGAGGTTCCTTAAAAATCTGAAAATAGAACTACCATATAACGCAGCAATCCCACTACTGGGCATATACCTTGATAAAACCATAATTCGAAAAGAGACACGTACCCCAATGTTCATTGCAGCACTATTGACAATAGCCGGGACATGGAAGCAACTTAAGTGCCCATCCACAGATGAATAGATAAAGAAGACGTGGCACTTATATTCAGTGGAATATTACTCAGCTGTTAAAAAAATGAAATGAATTATTTGTAGTGAGCTGGATGGACCTAGAGTCTGTCATACAGAGTGAAGTAAGTCAGAAACAGAAAAACAAATACCGTATGCTAACACATATATATGGAATCTAAAAAAAAAAAAAAGGTTCTGATGAACCTAGGGGCAGGACAGGAATAAAGATGCAGACATAGAGAATGGACTTGAGGACACGGGGAGGAGGTAGCGTAAGCTGGGACGAAGTGAGAGAGTAGTATTGACATAAACACTACCAAATGTAAAATAGATAGCTAGTGGGAAGCAGCTGCATAGCACAGGGAGATCAGCTCAGTGCTTTGTGACCACCTAGAGGGGTGGGATAGGGAGGGTGGGAGGGAGATGCAAGAGGGAGGAGATATGGCGATATAAGTATACATATAGCTGATTCACTTTGTTATACAGCAAAAACTAACACACCATTGTAAAGCAATTATACTGCAATAAAGATGTTAAAAAAAATGACATATGGGCTAACCAAGGCTAAAATATAATTATATTTATAATATATATTTTAATAATATATTATTACTTATTTATAATATATTATAGACATAGACTATGTCATATTGTGTATATATTTCTATATTATATATAATAGTATAGTATACTATAATTTATAGATGTGTGAGTGTATAAATTATTATGTGTATATATACACATACATACACACACACACAGAAGTAAAGTCAGAGTGCGTACCTAATTAACGATAAAGCTTTCAACATAGCCCTGACACCCTGAAAGATGACCCCAACACACATGAGGAGGACCCTTGAGCGTTCAATCAACAAAGGAGAAAAGATGGGCGCGGTAATTGTCTTTCTCTGTTCTTCAGAACAGGCAAGCTAGCAGGGGGTGCAGGATAGAGATTTGGGAATGAATGAGAGGAAAATGCAACATGGAGAGAAAAAAAATTCAGGTTTTCTCCTTTACTTCCTTAAAGATTTCTCAGTTTGGGTAATTATTTCTAGCTGCTTAACAAACATCCCCCAAATCTCAACGCCTTTACACAAGAGTTTATTTTTTCTTCAATGAAACAATGCAATGCATGGATTCAGTGGGCAGCTGTTGACATTGTGATTCAGGGACCCAGGACCTTCCCATCTCATGGCTCCACAACCCTCAGCCCGTCTTCTCACCCCTCCCACAGCCACGCAGAGCCTTCCAGTCCTCTGTGCCCAGCAAATGGAGACAGGGAGAATGGGGAGGGCTGCACAGGAGGCTCGGGCAGGTCTGGGAGTGACACACATCACTTGTGTTTATAGTCCGTTGGCCCGAATTGGGCACCTGGCCACACCAAACTGCCCAGAGCCTGGGACATGTAATCTAGCTGTGTGCTCCAAAGAAAGAGCAAATGCACTGTCATGAGGATATAGCAGGTTCTGTCCCAGGGGCTTGGTGTTCTGGTCCTTGACTTTCAGAGTGGCTCAGCGAGAGTCGGCCAAATGCTCTAAGCAGCCTTGAGAGGACTCCTGGCTGGCCTAGCCAGGATTCTGGCCAGTAGATGGAGGTCAAGGTTAGATTCCATAAGGCTGGAACTGGGAGCCAGAAGAACAACAAGCCAAAGGCTACTGGATGAGCGAAAGCTGAAACTGAATCCCCAAAAGACCGGAGTCCAGAGGGAGGAATTTGCAAGTTGAGTTACAAAGCCAGAAGATCAAAAAACAGGAAGAAGAAAGAGGACTGGGTGGGGGTGGGGGGTGGGGGGTAAAGGAGGAGAAGCAGAAGGAAAAGAGGAAGAGTAGTGGTTGGGAGAAGAAATGAGAGCCATTCAGAAGGGAAAAGCGGGGAAGGGTGCAAGCACAATTGGCCCAAATCCTAATGGAGGTTCCTGGGCCGTCGTTAGAGGCCAGTGGCTGTATAGTGTGGACACAGGTCGGATTGGCTCAAAAATCTAGGAACAAGAACTTTTGGGAAGAGTACCAAGAGGAGAACATAGTTGACTTTTATGGGCTGAATTGTAGCTTCCCCCCACATTCGCATATTGAGGTCCTAACCACCAGCCCCTCAGATTGTGACCTTGTTGGATATAGGGTCATTGCACATGAATTAGTGAATTTAAGATGAGGTCATAGTGCAGTAGGGTGGACCCCTAGTGCGATGTGACTGGTGTCCTTATAAAAAGGGGAAATCTGAACTCAGACACACATGCAGGCAGAAATGCCATGTAAAGACGGAGGCACAGGTCAGGATGAGGCTTCTATAAGGGCAAGAAATGCCAGCGATTGCCAGCAAATCTCCAGAGGCTAGGTGGGAGACATGGAGCAGAGGCTCCCTCACAGCCCTCAGGAGGAACCAAGCCTGGTGACACCCTGATCTTGGACTTTTAGCCTCCAGACCTGTGAGACAAAAATTTTCTGGTGTTTCAACCACCCGGTTTGCAGTATTTTGTTCCAGCAGCCCCAGCAAACAAAGTCCCTATGATGCTGCAGAAATAACAGCAAGAGAGTCAGTGCAGAGGAGGTGAGCGCTGCGCAGGGTGGACACCATCTCTAGCCATCCTGCGACAGGTGAGGGGTGAAGAATGCTGGGAAAAGGCCAAAGCAACGCTACCTACAACCACTGACCATGTTTGTTATACTCTGTTTTCTACCAATTCAGCTTCATAATAAACTGTGCTAACTGGATGTGCCTGGCTCCCAGGGTATGAGGAAAGAACACAGATGGTCCTATGACATCATTGTCTCAGGTGCATCCCCACTGAAGGAAAAATGGTATATTCATAAAAGTTTTCATCAGGACCCCTGAGTCGGCCGTAGTTGTCAGGAGGACGAGTAACAAACATAAAGCAGGGCTGAGATCAGAGGAGAGAGACCTGGCTGTGACCAAGCCTGGAAGAAGTGGGAATTGACCTGAGCCTTGAAGGTTGAGTTCATTCAGGAAAGCAGAGAATAGAGAGAAAATTCCAGGCAGCTAAAATAGTGCTGTGCACGGCTCTGTGCTACTCCTGCCACGCGTGGTACAGCTTCCTCCTCTACCTCTCTGGCAGCTATGACATAGATGCTGAACAAGCTGGCTTCATGGGGTGCAAGCAGAAAGCAACTTCACCATGCTCTCACTGTCGCTTTAAAATGTATTCAGCTGGGGAAGTACTCACGCCCTAGGAGGAAAACGTATACGATCCAGTGAGTTTTCTGATCACTCTTAGTTCATAAAAGCTGATGTCCCTTTACACCACCAGAGTCTGCCTTCAGATATTAGAATGCCTCTTCATACAATAATCCTTGCTCCCAATTTGACACCAGGTTAAATCGTTTCTCCATCCCTAGGTAAGGCTTGTGCTAAATGAGAAGCCTGGACCTGGGGCTTCTCTTCTGTCAACTCGCTAAATGGTTTCTGCCACACAGCCCCTACCCGGAGTCAGAAAGAGGAGAGAGGAAGGTGAGAGGTACGTGAGAGTTCTTGCTTGTCTGGTATTTCTGTAGACTGGCTTCATGCTCTCCGAGCACAGCAGGCATTTAAAGCTGACTTGTTTTCTTAAGGGATGCTTTTGTGAGTCCTTTGGAGACCTCTCCCCAGTTGCTGAGGAGCTCTGGCCCACAGCTCTCTTGATGCAGGGGATGGAGTGCTTTAGTTCCCACTAATGTTTTACTCCTTCCACATGTCCCGGGAATGTGGCCATAGTGCCAACTGAGGTCTGTGTTCAGCTCTAGGCAGCCCTCTGGAACAGAGTCAGTTACGGTCCCACACCAGCTGTCTTGCACATGTATCCCTGTCTGATCCATGAGAATAGCCATGCACCCTTATCCCTGACAAACTCCCAGAAGACAGGCTGCCAATGCAGCCACCTTTCCTTTGCATCAGCCATCAGCTGCTGGCCGGCCCATCTCTAACCACTCAAATATCCCAGATGGGAGTCCGACTTGGGTCCAATGCAACCTCTAACTTCTTTTTTTTTTTTTTAACATCTTTATTGGAGTATAATTGCTTTACAATGGTGTGTTAGTTTCTGCTGTATAACAAAGTGAATCAGCTATCCCTATAAATATATCCCCATATCCCCTCCCTCTTGCGTGTCCCTCCCACCCTCCCTATCCCACCCCTCTAGGTGGTCACAAAGCACTGAGCTGATCTCCCTGTGCTATGAGGCCACTTCCCACTAGCTATCTATTTTACATTTGGTAGTGTATATACATCCATGCTACTCTCTCACTTTGTTCCAGCCTCCCCTTCCCCTTCCTTATGTCCTCAAGTCCTTTCTCTAGTAGGCCTGCATCTTTATTCCTGTCCTGTCCCTAGGTTCTTCAGAACCATTTTTTTTTTTTTAGATTCCATATATATGTGTTAGCATACGGTATTTGTTTTGCTCTTTCTGACTTATTTCACTCTGTATGACAGACTCTAGGTCCATCCACCTCACTACAAATAATTCATTTCATTTTTTTTAACAGTTGAGTAATATTCTATTGAATATATGTGCCACATCTTCTTTATCCATTCATCTGTCGATGGACACTTAGGTTGCTTCCATGTCCTGGCTATTGTAAATAGAGCTGCAATGAACATTTTGGTACATGACTCTTTTTGAATTATGGTTGTCTCAGGGTATATGCCCAGTAGTGGGATTGCTGGGTCGTATGGTAGTTGTATTTTTAGTTTTATGAGGAACCTCCATACAGTTCTCCATAGTGGCTGTACCAATTTACATTCCCACCAACAGCGCAAGAGGGTTCCCTTTTCTCCACACCCTCTCCAGCATTTGTTTGTAGACTTTTGATGATGGCCATTCTGACCGGTGTGATGTGATACCTCATTGTAATTTTGATTTGCATTTCTCTAATGATTAATGATGCAACCTCTAACTTCTAACCACTGTCCTGGTGGCCCTGCTGAAGCTCCTCTCCAAAGACATAAGGTGAGGGGAAGCACCTCGCCCCATCACTTCGGAGCATCACAGAGCCCAGCACACAAGCTGCTTCTGCCAGGAAGTCCTCTTCCCACTAAATCACCTCTTCTTCCAACACTTTCACATCCTGATGTGGGGTCAGGGGCTTATGAGATAGCTAACTGACTCTTTACTGCATAATTTTTACAAATTCCTCTGGGCGGTCCATCTCATAGAACAGTATGATGTATCATAACCAAAGCCAAGACATCCATGTTAATGTCCTTCTATATAACTCTTTACTCTTCTGTAAATTCCCCACAAGCAAAGTCCCAACCTTTTCATCTTTGTAGCCCAGCCCCAGACACACGGTTCAAGAGTTGTTGGTTGAATGAATGAACAAATGAACTGATAGATAGTGGAGAATTCTATACAAAGCATGTTCCTCAAACATTAAGACATCAACCTGGCTGGAGAAGAGAATTTGTTTAGGGAAGGATTGGGAGCTAAGTTGGGAAGAAATACTCAAAAATATTTGGAGCACAGAGAACTATAGACTGGAAACCGAGGAGCAGAGCTGAAACAGCATGAACATCAGGGACTTATGGACGCAGGTGGACCCAGTTCTGCCACTTGGGTTAACTGTAGACCAGAGGCAAGTTACTTAACCTCTGTGACTCTCAGCATTCTTGTTGCAAAATAAATACTATCATTCCTATCCGGTAAGGTTGATATGAAGTTTCATGGAAACAGTGGGTACAAAGCACCTGCTACAGGGCTTATCAGAGTAAATGATTGACACATAGTCACAGTAACAATTGAAAAACCATCTTTGAGTGCTTGCTATGGGTCAGAGACTGTGTCAAATGCTTTCTAGGCGTCGTTTCATTTAATTCTTATACAAAGGCCACAAGACAGGGAGCAAGTGAGCCCGATTGTAGCAGAAGGAACTGAAGTTAAGTGTCTTGTTCAAAGTCACCAAGCTAGCGAGAGAAAGACCTGGGATTTAGAGGCGCATCTCTCTTTCTGCAGAGCCTGCTGTCTGTCAGCCTGACATCCTCATGCATCTTTAATGAAGGATCATTGCATGTCCTCCATTTAGAGACCCTAGGAAACAAATGAGAAATGGTGCCAGATCTCTAGGAGCAAACACACTTTAGCCCCCATGCTAAAAGCAATTAGGAATTCTCTTTTTTTGACTAAAAACAAATCAGTGATGTTGGGATCAAAATATTTGTTGAAAATCTCTAAAGGAATGGGAAGATAGTAGTATGATTGGACCACACCCTGTGGATAGTGGCCCTTGGAGAGTAACAGATGAGCACATGGGTGAGAATGCTTAGAAATCTGGGAAGTGCTTTTAAAAGGCGGGTGGGGTGAGGCAGAAGGTTTCCGAAAGACTCGGGAGAGCCAGGTCACCCCCCCCGCAGGCTCAAGTCCATTTCTCCCGTCAAGATGTTTCTCCCGCTGAATGCTAATTGATGCAGCCACTATGGAGAACAGTGTGGAGGTTCCTCAAAAAACTAAAAATAGAATTACTATATGACCCAGCAGTCCCACTACTGGGCATAGACCCTGAGAATACCATAATTCAAAAAGAGTCATGTACCACAATGTTCATTGCAGCTCTATTTACAATAGCCAGAACATGGAAGCAATCTAAGTGTCCATCATCAGATGAATGGATAAAGACGATGTGACACATATATACAGTGGAATCTTACTCAGCCATAAAAAGAAATGAAATTGAGTTATTTGTAGTGAGGTGGATGGACCTAGAGCCTGTCATACAGAGTGAAGTAAGTCAGAAAGAGAAAAACAAATACCGTATGCTAACACATATATATGGAATCTAAAAAAATGGTTCTGAAGAACCTAGGGACAGGACAGGAATAGAGACACAGACGTAGAGAATGGGCTTGAGGACATGGGGAGGGGGAAGGGTAAGCTGGGACAAAGTGAGAGAGTGGTGTGGACGTATATACACTACTAAATGTAAAATAGATAGCTAGTGGGAAGCAGCCACATAGCACAGGGAGATCAGCTCAGTGCTTTGTGACCACCTAGAGGGGTGGGATAGGGAGGGTGGGAGGCAGACTCAAGAGGGAGGGGATATGGGTATATATATATACACGTATAGCTGATTCACTTTGTTATACAGCAGAAACTAACACACCATTGTAAAGCAATTATACTCCAATAAAGATGTTAAAAACAAAAGAGTTTCCTCCCACTGAAAGTAAAACAAGAACACTAAGGAGAGAATGACAGGCCAGAAGAGAAGAGCATATTGTGGGACAGCATCCCCCTAACTTTACAAAGCCCAAACCTCAAAGAAATAACCACCCTTGACCTGGAAAAGCAAACAGAGAAGGGTTGGGGTAGGCTTTGAGGTGACTCAAGTCTTGTTTCATCTGACACTAGGACCAAAAGCAAGAGTGACCTGGATACTAAATTCTAGCAACATTCCAGAATACATTATTAAAAGTAGATTGTTGACATTGAAGAATACAGATGGCAGGTATTAGGCTGCCCAGGTCTAATCCATGAGGCCAGGATGGATGGGCAAACCCAAGGGTTGGACATCTTTGGGGCAGGCTGGGAGGAGAGCTCCCAAGGGTCTGGTGGAGCCAAGGGGGCAGGTGATATCCTCAAGCCCCTCCACTGGGGCCTCAGAGCTTCAAAGAGACCCATAGCGTACTTAGCTAATAACAACAAAGATGATAATAATAACAACAGCAATAATACCTGCCGTGTGGGTGCACTCAGAGTGTGTCAGGCACTATACGGAGAGTACTTTTCATATGTGAGCCGCCTTAATCCTTATCACAATCAGAGTGAATATTTTAATCACCAGTAGATGAAGATAGGGAAAACAAGACACGGAAGCATTAAATGACTTGCCCAAGGTCATGCAGCTAGCAGTGGTAGAACCTGAATTTGAACTCAGGTGTCCAATTCCTAAGTCCATATTCGTAATCATTATGATACTCTGCACATATTAGAGGGTCGAGAGCTAAACTGGAAGAGCCAAGATGAAGATATGAATAGAGAGTGGGTGGGCAACAGTCAAAAAAGAGAAAAGATATTAGGATCTGGAAGTAGAGTGCCCCAGCTCTATTCCTTGTTATCTAAGTGACCTTCAGCAGGTTACTGGTCACGTTCCTGTCCCTTAGTTTTCTCATCCATAAAATGGGAATGAAAATACAAAGTATTTCCTAAAGTTGTTGTAAGGAATCTATGAGTGAATAGAGTGCGAAGTACTCGGAACAGTATCTGGCATCCCCCAGTGCTATTTTAGCTACTATCACTATTAAGGTGGGTGGGCTAGGCTAGGTGTCAAGACTCATGTGTCAAGACTCATGAGGAGCTTCTTCAAGGAGCCATGGAGATTTGGAAGATGATAATATTGGTTTACCTACAGTAAGGCTTGGAAATACATGGATGTCCTTTTCTTAATAGGGTTTCAAACTGGGAATGTTCTAAGCATAGCAAACAAAGCTTTGAGGTTTCCTATGATATCTGGTAGCAACAGGAAGCACTGTGATCTGGACAAGTGTTGCAGGCGGTGGCTTCACAACAGGTAGAAGGATGCACCTGTAGAAGTCCATTGATGGATCCATGTATCATCATCTACTTGCCTGGCTGGGGCTTTAAACCAGCCATTGGCTTTCCTACTAATTCTGGAGGAGATAAAGAAGGCATGCTCGTCCAGTAGGCAGGTGACTCAAAACTAGGAGAGAAAGCAAATATATGGGATGATTGACATAAATCCTCAAAAGAACATAACTTTTCAGATCGGGAAAGAGGGACAAACTTAAAGGATAGAATGTTCAGGAATCCAAGTCCTACACACAGATTTTGCAAACGGAGACTGGGAAATGTCTGGATGAAAGGGCTTAACAGCAATTTTCACTGAGAAAGAGGAATAAGAATAAGGAGGAGGAAGAGAAGGAGAGTTGGGAAAGCTCAAGTGTGTGCCCGGTGCACGTCAACCACGTGACACAAAAGCTCCGAAAGTGAACGAGTGTCAATGATATTTATTAGACGTACAAGCCCTTAACAAGAAAGGCAGGAGCCCTGAGCTCTGCAGCAATCAGGTCGAGACGTAAGTGCTGTGTTTGCTTCTGGGGAGTGATTATATGGAGGAAAACAATAACAAACTCAGCTGTATTCAGGAGAGAGGTCGGGGTCTCAGAATCATGTCACATCTGGAGTAGCTGATGGAATGAGAGGTGTTTTCCTTAGAGAACTGAATCTGAAAGGGACCAGGCCAGCTATCTTTAATAATCGAAGGGTTGTCATGAGAGCAAGGTATTTAATTAGTGCTCTGTGGCTCCTGACGCAGAGTTAGGATTAAAAAAATAGAAGTGACAGGCCAGCAGATTTCAACCCAAAATATAAGAATAAAAGGAACTAAGCTGCTAAAAAGGGTGGGGGATGGACTTCCTGATGGTCCTGCAGTATTAGGAGATTTTTTGGATCTGCAGAGCCATTTTAAAGAGTTACACTAGGTAACCTCTCAGACTGCTTTCAAATCTAAGACCCCATCATCCTTTGACATGGTGACATGGGCTTTTGTCAGTAGGCAGCAGTAAAAACTATCAGAATTTGCAAAGCTTTTTTGCAGTTTACACGTCTCTTTCATATATCATCTACAAGAATACTCTGCAAACCTGGACTTTTGCAAAAAGGAATCTTTTCATTGATTGTCTTATTTACTCATTCAACAGATTCTCCTTCCATGCCTGCTACGTTTCAGTCACTGTTCTAGCCGCAGAGGATGCAGCTATTTTTAAAAAAGCACTCTCTGCCTCAGGGGGTTTATAATATAGTGGCTGCAGATAGGTAATAAATACATATGTCAGGTTCTGTTAACCTCTGCGAAAAAAAATAAAGCCATGAAAAGACACAGAAGAATCTTAAATGCATGTTACTGAGTGAAAGAAGCCAGTCTGAAAAGGCTAAATACTGTATGATTCCAACTATATGCCATTCTGGAAAAGGCAAACTATGGAGACAGTAAAGAGATTAGTGGTTGCCAGAGGTTGGGAGTAAAGGGAGGGATATAGGTGGCGCATAGGGGATCCTTAGGATAGTGAAACTACTCTGTATGAGATAGCATGGTGGTAGGTACATGTCATTATATATTTGTCCAGACCCACAGAATGTATGACTTGAAGAGTGAATCCTACTGTAAACTTGGACTTTGGGTGATAATGATGTGTCATGTAGGTTCACAAGTTGTAATAAATGTACCACTCTGACAAGGGATATTGATAATGGGGGAGGCTGTGTGTGAATGGGAAATCTCTGTACCCCACTCTTAATTTTACATGAACCTAAAACTGCTCTAAAATAGATGATAGATAGATAGATAAATAGATAATAGATGGATGGATGGGTAGATAATAGTTGGATGGATAGATAGGTAGATAGAACATAGATAACAGGTGGGAAAAAAAGAATGAAACAGCACTAAAAATAATAATAGAATAAAATAAAATAAATTTACATCCATTAACTCATGTAAGACACACAACAGCCTGGAGATGTAGATGACTGTTGCCCCTTTTCTACAGCTGTGTAACAATCAAGCCCCAATGTAGGGATAAGACCACGACTATGTTATCACACAAAGAGAATCTGTGGGTCAGGACACACAGGGCACAGTGTGGGGTGGCTTGTCTCTGCTCTGTGATATCTGTTGGGCCTCAGTTGGGAAAATGCAAATGGATGGGAGCAACTCAAGGAGCTGGGGGCTGCACTCATCTGCAGGCTTATTCATTCACATGTCTGGCTCCTGGGATGGGATGACTTGAAGGCTGTGGACCAGAGGCCTGGCCAAACTGGTGTTCTCATCATTCTTGGTAGTTAGTGTTCTTATATGCATCTCAGAGCTCCACGAAGAAAAGTACCAACAAATGAGGCCGAAGTTGCCTGGCCTTTTATGACCCCATCTCAGAAGTCACCACATCACTTCTGTTGTACTATGTTGGTCAAAGCACTCACATTGAATTCATCCAAATTCAACTCACCCAATTCAATTCAATTCCATGCAAATTCAAGGGAGACACGGACCTCTCAAAGAACTTGCAGCCATGTTTTGAAACCACCACACTATTTTTGCAGAGGGAGGAAAATTAACACAAAGTGGGTAAGTAACTTGCCCAAGGTCACACAGCTCGGTGGTGAAGAAAGTCTGTCATAATGACTCACATTACTCCTTCCTGACCACTTGCATAAAATAGCAATCCCATTCCCCTTCCCAAGACTTCTCATCCTGGCTGCATTACTTTATTTTCTCCATAGTACTGATCACCCCTGACATGACCCATGATCACTGAGACTGTGTCTCATTCACTCTCACGTTCCTGTCCACCAGGACAGTGCCTGGCATGTAATAGATGCTTTAAAAAAATGCCAAATGAAAAACAACATCTCCTTTTCGTTGACCAATACCAAATATTTAAAGAAACTCTAGGCTGAGTCCAAAGAGTAACACACAGAATAAGATCTCTGAAATAACACTGTTTATGTAAATTAAGTTCTGTGCATGCAAAGCACTGTATATCATACCAGAACACCTACAAGCAGAAAGATAAATGTCAAATACATTAGAATGTTGCCCATGGGGAGAGGAGGATGGGCATCGAAAGGAAAAGCAAATAAAAACATAAACAGATGCAAAGATAAATGAGAGCGGCTTTGCAGGAGCCAATGGTGTTAGGATGACAGTGTGCAGTTAACTAAAGAGTTATATTAACTCGACCATCTGCATCTGAGGATCAGGTTAAAAAGAAAAGTAGCACATGCTTTGGAGATTTGGGGGGGGAAGGCCTCAAATTCTTTGACACCCCTTCCAATGATGCAGCAGAAGTGATGCTACGTGACTTTAGAAGCACTAGGCCATCAAAGGGATTTCCCCTTCCAGAACACTCCCTCTCAGAACCCAGCTGTCATGTCATGAAAAAGGAAGCCCAAGCCACAAGAGATACTGCCTGGAGATGCTGGGTCAACAGTCTCCCTGCTGAGCCCCACCTTCAAGCCATCCCTGACCAAGGACCAAACATGTGAGTAAAGAAGCCATGTTGGAAGTGGACCTCCAACCACAGCTCTGCCAGCCCCCAGATGTTAGAGCTACCTCCAGCTCAGACTCCAGACATCAAGGAGCGAAGACAAGCCATCCCCTCTGGGTCCCTATTCAAATTCCTGACCTGCAAAATCTCTGAGGCTAATGAGATGATTGATTTATGTCACTACGTTTGGAGACAATTTATAACTCAGTTTACAAACAACAAAAACATGCTACTGCTACTCAACTCCCTCTGTTTCCCCCAATGAAAAGGGTGCCTAGATTAGCTGAATATTCTATGTTTTCAAAAGAACTGAAAAATTAAAAAATCCAAAATTTTTCTTCTGATTTTTAAAATTTAGTAACTATCCAAAACTTTTTCTAAAATACGGTGGAGGGGGAATAAATCCCATCTGCGCTTCCCCATTGGCCCATGAGTCACCGATTTGCAAATTAAACTGTAATTGAGTACTGTCTGTCGTTCCCGCAGAGGTTTGTAAGATCACGTATGTTTATCTCCATGTCCCTCGCACTTTACAGCCTGAAGATGAGACTAACCAGGGACTTGATCTCCCAGCACTGGGTTAGGTCAGGAAATTACCACTAACTGGCAGCCCAACCTCGGGCTTCACCTCACTTCCCTTAACTGACAAATGGGGGCGCCAGTATCTACCTTAGCTGCTTCACGGGTTGCTGTGAGGTTAGTTTCAAACAAACTTGTATGTAAGGAAGCAATTTGTAAAGGATGATGCAGTGTGTACTTTTTTTTTTTTTTTTTTCGGTACGCGGGCCTCTCACTGTTGTGGCCTCTCCCGTTGCGGAGCACAGGCTCCGGACGCACAGGCTCAGCGGCCATGGCTCACGAGCCCAGCCGTTCCGCGGCATGTGGGATCTTCCCAGACCGGGGCACGAACCCGCGTCCCCCTCATGGGCAGGCGGACTCTCAACCACTGCACCACCAGGGAAGCCCGCAGTGTGTACTTTTAATGGGCCACATAGTGGCTCCCAAAAAGATATGTCCATGTCCTAATCCCCAGAACCTGTGAACGTGACCTTGCTTGGATAAAGAGTTTTTGCAGAAGAGACCAGGCAGGCCCTAAATCTAATGACGAGTGTCCTTATGAGAGACACAAAGGGAAACATACATGCACGGAGGAAAAGACCATGTGAAGATGACAGCAGAGATTGAAGAGATGCAACCACAAGCCAAGGAATGACAGGCACCACCAGAAGCTGGAAGAGACAAGGAATGAAACCACCCCCTGGAGTTTCTAGAGGGATCGTGGCCCTGCTGACACCTTGATTTCACACTGCTGGGCTCCAGAGCTGTGAGAAAATAAATTGCTGTTAGTTTAAGTCACTCAGTTTGTGGTCATTTTTACGTCATCCCTAGGACACTAATACAGTACATAGCGGAACGGTCATGGCCTCACCATGGATTCCTTTGAGAGTTGCATATTGTGGGCGCTTTGTAATCCATTGGTCATCTGTCTGGCCACTCTAGCTCGAGGAGTCTCCTCCCTGAAATCACCCATCTGGTCACTAATCAGTAATGCCTTGTGAAATCACATCCATTCTGGGAGGAATTATTCAAATGTTGCACTGTTGTTCAATATTATCTTTTCTTTCCTGGTGAGAAGCTCCTGGAGGTGGTGAGCCATTGAACAGAGCAGACATCCTGGGAGGGTGGTCCCCAAACCACCCTCATCAGAACCACCTAGAACAGGTCCTAGAAATGCTAAATCTCAGACGCTGTCCTAGACTTAATGAGTCAACTGCCAGGGGTGGGAAGGATAAGAGGGGATCAGTATTTTGACAAGCTCCTTAGATATCTGCTATGCTCACTAAAATTTGAAAGCCACTGACATAGGAAGGAACTGTCGAGGCCGTGAGTCAGACAGCCTGGGGCTGATTTCCAGCCCTTCTCCTCCCTATCCATTAAAAGTTTAAGTTCTCTAAGGGTCAGTTTCCTCCTCTGTAAAATGGAGATAACAAGGATGGCCCATCAAAGGGTTGTGCTAAGAGCGGGCTTGCACGAGATCATGCATGCAAATCGCCTAGTGCAGTTGCTGAATAAATTCCGGTTAATGTTAACATGATGGGGATGACGATGATGACCCTGCCCCGCTAAGAACAGAGGCCAAGGCCACCCATATGCAGTACCACGTGAGCCTCCTGAGTGGTCCCCCCAGTTCAAATCCATCATTCTCCATCATGAGTCACTCACTGCAAAATTCTATTCTGATCATTATTAACTGATGAAATCCATGTCACGTTCTCCAAGAAAGAGGACGAATATAGGGATGACTCAAATCTGTCTCTTTATTTAGGTCTTCTAAGGCTACTGGAAGACTTTGGCGTATGTTCTTCTTAAAGGAAAAAGAAAAAGAAAATCCTGACTTTGTCAGTCCTTTGCTTAAAGTCATTTGCCTACACACGGCGCACAGTAGCCCGTGTGATCTCCTTCAAACCGCCCCTCCCATCGCAACTCCCTCAGCCTTCTTCCCTTAAACATTTGCAGTTTGTAAAAAGCCTGGTACAATTTCAATCCCCTATGCCTTTCTACATGCTCTTCCCTCTGCCTCCGATGCCCTTCTCCTTCCCTAGCCCATGCCCATTCATCTGTAGCATTCATATTCATCCTGCAGGACTCAGCTGGACCACTACCTCCTCTGTGAAGACTTTCCTGATTCTTTTGTCTCACCCCAATTATCCCTATAGCTGAGCTCTTCACCCTCTTCTCTGTGCCCCCTCTCCCCATCACGTACCCTACATAACATAGAACCTAGGGTCCCAGGCTAGGACAACAGACTATCTGTGTTTAAAGCCCAGGACCATGACTTATCCGTTGTGTGATCTAATCTTTCTGGGCCTCCATTCCCTTATCTATACAATCTGAATTGTTATAAACCTTCAATGAAGTGATTCTTGTTAAGTACTAAACATGGTGCCTGACACATGGTAAGCAACTAGAAATGTTTGCCACTATGGTTATTATTCTTCAGCATAGTCTAAAAATACAAGTAAGGTCACCTCTTTATTTTGTTTTCCAAACATCCACAGAAAAGTTTTAAAGACCATCAGTGAATCATAGCAGCCCAGGCTTAGGAGGAACCTCAGAGATCATTTGCTCCAACTCACGTTTAACCACAACAGGTCAACATCATTGTCACTCAGGGTAGAAGCCAGAGGGCTCTGTTTATGTGACCGACAGACCCAAGACAAAACAAAACACCTTGCAAAAGTCATTCTCACAACTTCCTTGAGAAACAGGTGTGAAGCAAGGACTCAGAGCCTCCGTTTTTAGATGAGGAAACTGAGTCACGGAGGTAGTGTGAACGGCAAAAGGTCACACTGTCAGCCAAGAGGGCCAGTTCCTAGATAACCTCCTCCATCCATCAGCTGATAATCTCAAGACCAGGAAGTTGTTTGGGTCACAAATAATGTTCTTGTGGGAAATGAATGTGAGGAGATAAACATGAGGTTATGAGAGCCAGAGCAATGAGGTAATGTTCAGGTTTTTTTTTGTTGTTCTTACTGAACATTTGTTTTCTTTAATTCCAGAAAAGCCTTGTAATAAGAATAGGTGATGAAGCATCTGGGGAGGCAGCATGGCCTCAGAGAAAGCAGGGAGGAGATGTAATCAGACGGAGCTATGCTTAAATCCCCTGCCTGTCACTGGATGGACATTTGGACCCATCCTGCAGGCTCTGAGAACTTCATCTTCATCTGTAAGATGGAGGTAATGGTAATGCCTCCCTTATGGAGTTCTCAGTAGAATCTTAGATGGTGTATCTAGAATCCTTGACACATAAATTCACTCTATAAATAGCTACTATTGTCACGTTTGGAGTTGTTAGGACAATTGTAAATGTAAACTCTTTAGAAGGAGGTGGAAAGTGTTTGAAAAGATTGGCTTGAGTGTTAAGGAGTTAGTGCCTAAAGGAAGTAAATGTTTGTTGAGCACTTGCTATGTGCCAGGCACTGTTCTAGAACTCTACAAATGTGCTCTTATCTTTGTCTGCTCCACCCCAGGCACAGCACCTAGGAAACATTCAATAAGTATTTGTTATTTATTGTATAAGTTGAAGGTATGAATTGAATGAATCATTCATTCATCGAATCCCCACAGATATGCCAAGTAAATATTATCATTTTCACCTTATAAATGAAAAGAACAGAAGCCTGGAGTGAGGAAACCCCTCCTCCCAAGTCACATAGTAAGTAGAGGAATCAGCCGATCTTTTGAAAGTGTTTTTAGCTAAAACACAAAAGATGGGATGGATATAGCTAAGGCAAGAGCACAGGGAAGAGAAGTCTAGGTCGAGGAAATAGGCCATGTGAAGGCTGTGAGGTTGGGTGGAGACCAGCATGTTGGAGGGGCCAAGAAAAGGCCAGTGTGGCCTGAGCACATGGACCATGGTCTCAGATGAACTTGAGGAGCACGTGAGGGTCAGAGCAAGTAGGAGATTATGAGCTTCAGTCAAGATTTTGGACTTTATTCCAGGCACAAAGGGAAGCCTTTGAAGCATTTGAAGCAGAGAAGGGACACGATTCAAATCTCATCTTGGTGCTGTTTCGAGAATGGCCAGGAAGAGGGACAGAGTAGAATCGAAGAGGCTATCGTAGCAGAAGCCCAGGCAAGCATTGCTGTGGCTGGGTCCCAGGTCGAGGGCAGTAGAGAGGGGGTAAAGTGGAGAGTCTGGAGGAAGCTTTGGTTAGTAGACCCACTAGACCATGCTGAAGGTTGACGTGGAAGCTTATAAAAAAGTGACAAATTAAACTTATTCCTCTGGCCTAAGCTGTTTCCTGGGGCTTTAGCTCTAGATGAAAAGCAGGTGGAGAGAAGATTAAAAGCCTTATTGGGGCATTTTAAGGTTGAAAGCCTTGTGAGACATCCAAGTGGAGGTGCTGGGATGAGACCTAAAGGCTGGCTGGAGACCTGCCTTAGAAAGTTCTTCATGTAAGGATGGTATTTAAAGCTGTGGCAATGTATGAAATCACCTTGGTCTGGAGTGGAGGACAGGGGAGTTCAATATAACATAAGAAGTGGACCAAAGCCTGAGGAACACTAATATTTAGAGGCTGGGAGGAGGAAGAGAAAGAGGAGGAGAACAGTAAGAAGCAATTAGTCACCAAGGAGGAAAACCAGGAGAGTTTGGGATGTTTCAGAAACCAGGACCAGTCAGAATGGCCATCATCAAAAAGTATACAAATAAATGCTGGAGACGGTGCGAAGAAAAGGGAACCCTGCTACACTGTTGGTGGGAATGTGAATTGGTGCAGCCACTGTGGAAAACAGTCTGGAGATTCCTTAAAAAATACTAAAAATAGAGCTACCAAATGATCCAGCAATCCCAATCCTGGACATCTAACCAGAAAAGACAAAAAACTCTAATTCGAAAAGATGCATGCACCCCAATGTTCATAGCAGCACTATTTACAATTGCCAAGATGTGGAAGCAACCTAGATGTCCATCAACAGATCAATGGATAAAGAAGATGGGGTATATATATGCAAAGGAATATTAATCATAAAAAAATGAAATATTGCCATTTGCAGCAAAACGGATGGACTTAGAAAACATCGTACTAAGTGAAGTAAGTCAGACAGAGAAAGACAAATATTATATGATATCACTTATATATGGAATCTAAAAAAATAATACAAATGAACTTATTTACAAAATAGAAACAGACTCAGAGACATAGAAAACAAACTTATGGTTACCAAAGGGGAAAGAATGGGGGGATAAATCAGGAGTATGACATTAACAAGAGAAAAAAAAAAAGAAACAAGGAGAAGAAACTGTTGTCGACTCAAAGGACATAGAAATCTAAAATTAGAAGGTCAAGTCAACTTGTTCAGCTGCCTTGTTTTCATATGGGAATCTGCAACGCAGATAGGGGAAGTGGCTTACCAAAGATCACACAATAGATAACCTCAGAAGAACTTTCTAACGATGAGAACTATCGCCCAGGAGTGAAATAGACTCTCCTTAGGCAGTGGACACTTTGCCACAAAGAGAAGCTGGATGGGACAACTGGATGCTAGAGGACAGTCCTGTGTGTCATCAGGACGATCGGGAGGGGCAGGGGGTAGGGGGATGACAGTGGAGGAGATTTCTCTCAATTCTAAGATTGTAAAATAGGTGACTCTCAAATATAACTAGAACACTTTGGATCTCAGGACCCCAGCGGTCTCTTTCATGAATGAAAACATCAAGATCCATAAATACAAATAAATGACCCTGTTGATGAGCAATAGAATATTTGCACAAATCCGTTTACAAAAGCATGCATCGCAGAAATTTCTTACTGATGCTCTCTAACGATGCCAGGAAAGAGATAAATTGTATTAGCGGGCTTCCATCTGACTCCCCACCCTGTTGGGGAACCTCTGCATCTGTACTGTGATTGAAAAGTATCAAGAGCTTAGAGATGGAAGATTCTGCATCTCCAATGTCCCATGAACTCAAGATGTGAATCCCAGATCCCACCACTCGCGGGAGCCCAGGTCCACGGTCCCCTCCAGGATTCGTGGGCTGGGGCCTCTGTGCAGGCATTTGCAGAACAGAGCGCACGGCCTTCTGTAAGTATTATCTTCATAACTTCTCTATGAGATAAGCGGGTGAAGCAACTCATCCCCAACGCTTGGAGGGAAGTGGGGAAAGATAAGGCCACTGAAAGAGCCCTCAGAAGTAAACCCCCAAAAACCTTTAGAACATTTTAGGAGTGGGGCTAAGTAGCTCTTTCACTTTTCTTCCCTTTATCACCACTTCTATCTTCCTATGTGTTTTCTCCTTTCCTCGTTCTCTTCCCTCTCCTTCCTTCCCTTCCCTTCTCTTCGGCCCAAGTGCCCATGTCATCTGGTCACTTTATTTAGTCCCAGATGCTAGGAGTAGTACAATTTCTAACATGACAAAGATCATGTGGTCCCTAAAACATAAAAGAAGGAGGTAAAGGTGAGTATGAATGAAGATAAATTTTTAACTGTACAGAGGATGAAAGAACGAGAGGGAAATCACACTAGGGGCAGTGATTCTATTTTCTCCCAAAGTAACAATATGGGGTGAGGGGCATTAGGAAACTGAGGAAGAGCTGCGGAGTGGAATAAGAGAGAGAGCTGGCCAAGGGCCACCATGAGGAATATTAGACGGCACTGGGCATCAGTGGAGTTGAGATGCTGTGAAATCGTGGTGACACCAACCAGCCCAGCTGTATGTTTTGCTCCAGTAATGCTCAGAGGCCAGGGTACAGGAGGAGAGAGCTGTGGAACTGACCAGCTTGGGGGTTTTGGTGAATGATTGTGGCAGACCACCAAGGAGGCAACGGCATTATCAAGAGAAGCCTTCTGATAATCAACCAAGAGCCCAGGTTGAGTAGGGACACAGTCAAGGTGAGAGCCACTGACTAACCAAGAGGAAGATAGATGGGAAAACATGAAGGGCCCAGACATTTGGAAGCCAGAGTCAGAGGAGGAGAGACTGAAGGTGAAGGTTTCAGAGGTGGAGGTATTTGGTGTTGACATTGGACAGAGTATGACTATGGGGTTGGGATGGAGCAGAGGTGAAGACCACTGGAGTCGAAAAGGTCAAAGAATGAAGAAGCAACGATGCTGAATGCATTGTTCTCATGGACACTGAGTTCAGTCATGAGGATGGAAAAAGTGAAGTGAAAGGAAAAACACCGAGCCAGGACCAGTCTCCAGTGAATGGTGGGGAAGGAAGAACAGCAGTTAAAGGATGGTGTGAGCCCCAAAGGAGAAGCCAGCATGATAGGAGGCAGGAGAAACAAATGTCTGAAAGTACCAATGGGAAGTTATGAGGGAGCTGTTCCGCCACTGTGGATCCACCCAGGTGATGTGTTCATGCAGGTCCATGATGCTATTAGTCTCTCTAGTTTTGAATAAGTTGGAAGCCTTCCATAATAAAAAGTTGGCGGGAAATGGACTTTGATGGGATAAGACCAACAAGAAGACACTTTAACGGGCATACATAAATCCTAGGTTTGCACTCAGAATGGGGGAGGGAAACCAGGTGTCAAGAATTCCTATGAAAATGGTCTGGGAATTTAGTTGGCCCCAGGAACAACGGGCCAGCAAAGTGAGGCATCTGCTATAAAAGTCAATCCAACTTTTGTCCAAGATCCCAACAGGATCCTCTGTGTCTAGGTTTGCTAAGTCATGTCTGGGGTAGTGTGCTCAATTCTAGACCTAGAATTTACAGGGGACATTGTCGAACCCTACTTACTGCCAAGTTCAACCTAGAGAAAATAAGACTCAGTTAAGGATACAGAAGGACACGGTGGTGGACTTTCCAGGGAGGCAGCTTTGGGCTAAATAAAGGGATTTTCTCCACATCAGGAAGTAGCCTGGAACATCACACTGCTTCTCGACATTTTTCACTCTATCACCCCTAAGAATACAGGAGGAGGGTAAATATATCCCTTGAGGTATCAGCACAGACTAGAAATGTCTCAGAAATGTGTCTGGTCTTTTAAAACCGTGTGGATTTGCACTCTATTCAATGATATCTTGGAGCTGGCAAAGATGATGATCTAGAACCTTGCATTCACCTTGCAGCTAGTCTGCCACTAGCTCACTATCCCATATTGGGGTGTAAGAGGTGACTTACCCCAGGGTTAGACTCATAAACATGTAGATAGAGCTCTTGCCGCTTCCTAGCTCTGTGTTCTTGAGCAAGAGAGTTAACCTCTATGAGTCTCCATTTTACTCATCTGCAGAATGGGATTCTTTATATGAACTTTACTGTATTTAATGAATGAATGAGATACTCTACATAACAATTACAGCTATCATTCATTGAACATTTACTGTGAATTCTGTATAGTCAGTTCTGCTGTAACGCTTATTTGGAAACATGAATTTGTCTCAGCACAATTGCTGTATTCGAGAACCATTGGACCATCATGCAGTCTGTGTTTGCTTATGTGAGATTTCACCTACAAGAAACACTGGATGCACCGAGCTGAACCAAACTATGAAGGAGTGTGCAAAACACCCTTCAAACATCTGCCAGTGATCTCAGTTGCAAACACAGGGTGTGTGTGATGAGCTTCACCTGTGCACATCTGGCATAACAACTTTCTGAGTGATTTCAAATAAGCCTCCTACCACTACTTCACAATAACTCACAAGCTGCAGCCCTTCGGACACCCACTTACCCAAGTAAACTTTAGCCCTCTCTTATGATAAAGTACCATATTTATTATAGTATTTATGCACCGCTTAACCATTTAATGTGTAAAACTGTATTACTGGGTTTTTTTTCAAAGATTCTTTACTGAAGCAACATGTTTTGTGAAAAAAAGCAAAGTACGAAGCAAATAATTTCAATCTTGCTAAAAAAGATACGTATGCATTGCACAAACCGTATCTTGGGAAGAAACAGATGAATATGTTCAACACTTGCTATCTTGGGCTGATGGGATTATGGGTAAATTTATGGTAAATTTTCCACGTATACAAGGATGTATACATCTTTTGTATACATCTGTGTACCAAAAATGCACACAAAATGTTGTATCGCCGTTTTGTTAGGTTTCTATATCTACCCATCTCACTTGTGACATTTTTAAGTGTTTTTCCCCAATCCCCTTTTTCCCATAAGCCCTGTGGTTTTTATTGTGTGATTTTTTGCATAGTACCGTGATTTTTAGGAACACATATATTTTGTTCTAACAGATCTGGCTGTACTAAGCAATTGACATGCTTTCCGTTTTCACTAACTCAATGAGATGGATGCTAATATTGTCCTCACGCTGTAGGTACTCAGTAAATGACAGCTGTTGCTGTTACTAATAATAACATGAAGTAAGTCCAGGGTTGTAAAAAGGGCCCTTGTCAGCACTGCCCCTTATTGATGGTCAAGCACTTGAATGATCAATGATGGGTTTTTGTTTGGGTGGTGGGGGCCCTTCCATTGCTCACAGTCTCCAGTTCTGGAGCTCTCTGGCCAAGGAGACCTAATCGGAGGCCTTGCTGAGCCAGCCCCCTGGCTGCCATTCACCCAACCGACATGTCAAGCAAGCCCATGGCTTGGCAGTTCCCTCCTGTTCAGACCTGTGGGATGTCTTCTTGATCTATCCCTTCCTCCGTGACTCAGTGACTTCACTGAAAGATCAACTGATCGATTTGCTGAAGAAGTGTATTATCACAACTCAGCCAGATGCTTTCCATAGAATCTACGTAATTACTTACGGCCCAGATGTCTGCAACACCTGCCACTTCCTGTCCTGTGTTCTCCCTGAAATGAAGACCCAGAGTGAGTCACTGGAAGATTCATGCAATGGATTGGGACTTGCTCCAGATGACCACCCAGGTCCCTGTAATTCCCAGTGTCTATTTCTACAAACCTTCCTTTTGGATTGCTTTTTTGGAATAAGCGACCTCTTGAAATCAAAAGCTAAGAAGCTCATTTGTTCATCAGTCAACACATTTGACTGAGAGCCTCCTTCGTGCTAGGTTCAGTGCAGGGTACTGGGAATAGAGCTGGAAGCAGCACAGCTGACATCATCTACCCACATGGAGCATACAGTCTAACGAGTTCATAGAAATAATATAACCCAGTCTACATATTTTAGGCATGTTTTCAAATTAAATTGTGGGAAATGTGCCCACAATTCTTCTGTTCATCGGATTTCTAGGGCAAAAGAAATGGCAAGGTAAAAATGTCAGCTTTGTTGCTTTCCAGATGTGTCACCTTGAATAGTGTAGTTACACTCTGTGAAAGCCTCCACTTTCTCATCTATGAATGGGGACCATGCCTATATTGAAGTGCTGCTATTTGAATTACAAAGTATATGGCACATAAAGCATCCAGCACAGTGTTAGATGACATCGAAAACATGTTAGCTGTTTGAAGCATGTTAGATGCCTCCCCTTTCAACTCAACTAGCCCTCATCCTTTAGGGTAGCAGGCACCTAGCACAGCGGCCTCCAAGCCAGTGTTTCCTGAATGTTTATCCATGAAGGAGGGCTTCCCTTATGCTTGGGATTCTCACTCCAGCCCTGGTCCTTGTGGGTCAGGATTCAGAAGACTGGGAAGTGTTAGCCTTGGGCTAAGTTTAGGAGAAACAATTGACCAAAACATCTTGGCATGAGATAGCCTCACCCCTCTGCAGCTCTCTATCTGGGCCCCCGGAAGAGCCTCTGGTGTTCTGGGTGTGGTGAAAACCAATCAGTCACTTGGATGGGAAAAGAAGCAACGGAGGAAATTCCCTGGTGGTCCGGTGGTTAGGACTCTGTGCTTCCACTGCAGGGGGCATGGGTTCAATCCCTGGTTGGGGAACTAAGATCCCACATGCTGTGCGGCACAGCCAGAAAAAAAAAAAAAAAAAAGAATTTCTTGATGGTGACAGCAGAACATTAAATCAAGTGTGGGACTTCTTAAAAAAAAAAAAAAAAGAAGCAGCAACAGAAGCCATGGCTCTCCCCCATCCACATCTGCTTTGTTCCTCTGAAACTGAGTTTTCTTTATCTCTCTTAAATGGTCATTTTAATCCATAAATCCACTTCTCGACTGTGTGCGACAGAAACATTTCATTGCTGATTCATTTTTCTCCAGGGGCTAAGGAGGGAATGATTCTGATATCCATCAAATTCACAAAATTTTTTTATTTCATTAAGAAATAAATGATAGCTTATTTTCCCAGCATTGTCAGGAAATGAGTTGTGAGAAACCAACATGTATTACTTGCAAGCTGCAGCTTTAGTTTTGGGTCTAGGTATATCAACATGCGAGAGAATTCCAACTGCAGTATCATCTCACTTCAGTCACTTTTCCTGAGGACTTACCAGAACTGCATTAAAAGATGTTAAGTACACTATGTACTAGGAAATTTAAATACAGTATCTCTAACCTCTCAACAATCCTGGAAAATAAGAATGATTACTCTCAGCTTACAAATAAGGAAATTGAGATCCAGAGTGGTTGAGACCAAAAAAATGCTTACTAGCACATTTCTTGGGATGAGTCAGGAAACGGATGGCCTTTCTTGACTCTTCTGTGTCCCCAAGGAATTCAGGGCCAGAGCACCCAACTATGTTCATATAATTAAACTCATTGAACTTGTGTTCAACAATCCATTTCATTTTTTGTTAAGTGCCCACTTTCCCCGTGGTCAGCAAAGTCCACACGGGTAAGGATGGCATTTGTTTTGCTCATTTGGTCAACAACTACGTGAGTCCCCTGGATGCCAAGCTCCAGTCTCACTGCTGGAGACTCAGTGGTGATCATGGTGACATTAGGTCCTCGAGACATTACACTGCAGCCCTAGCTCCCAGCTCAGGACCTGGCACATAGCAGGCATTCAGTAAACACCATTCACTCCATTAACACCTGGAAGTCAGGTTCCCCGCTCCTGAGTCCTCATGTGCACACGCCTCCACCACAGTGCCTCTTGGTGTGTCCTTCACAAGGTCTTTTGTGATCTGGCTACTTCCTCCTACTTCATTCTCACCCTTTACAACCCAGTAGTGCCAAACCAAACAAACAGTAATCAAACAATGCTCTCTCAGATCTCCCTGACTTTGACCTTGCCATTCCCTCCGCCTGCATTGGAAAGCCCATCTGATTCAAAACTCCACCCAAATCCACCTCCTCTCCAAAGCCTTCCCTGATCCTAACTGCAGACCTAGCTCACTCACCTACACCCTCCTGAAGCATCTGGTTTATACCTGCATTCAGGCATGTGTCACAATGTGCTGACATTAATTATTGCCTTGCTGCTTTTGCAACTAAGCTGTGAGTTTTGGTGGATAGATAGGCTCCATGTGTCCCTCACTTGCTTCATCTTGTATGTATTAGGAAACTTCCAGCTGTAATAGCCAACCCAACTAAATGGCCAGAAGAGTAAAGACATTTCACAAAATAAGAAGCCTTGGAATAAAGAGACTCCAGGACAGCTTAATTCAAAACCTTAATGAACCCTTCGGGGTCCTCTCCACAATTTCTTTCTGCCCTCCCTGTTAGCAATACCTCTCCTTATCCTTACAAGATGGCAGCCACAGGTGCGGGCATCACACGTGGACACAGCAATGTCAGCAAAGGTAAAACGTGGAGAATGGAGAAACACTCCCTTTCTGATATCTCTTTTTAAGATTGAAAAGCCCTTTCTCGGTCATCCAAGCAGATTCTCCCTTACTTATGGGCCAGAAATATGTCACATATCCATAACTAAACCAATCTCGGGCAAGAAGAACGAGACCATCTTGATGGCTGAAACTAATTCTTTTTTCTCCCTCCGAAAGACATAGCTTCAGAGGTGGGTGAACGAAATCAGGGCTCTGTTAACAGGGAAGAAGGGTTGGAAATGGATTAACTTGACACACCAGTAAGTGTCTGCTATGCTTCTTGTGACTTTTTCCTACACAGAGTCACCATTCTCCTAAATAACCCAGTTTCGCTGGCTACAGTGAAACTCTTGCTTACGGTAGACCTAGGTAAAAACTGGCTGGTTTATTGGAGGAAGTTACCAGGTCCCCTTTAGCTAGTGTCCACTATGCAGGACCAGCTCCATCCAGGTCCTACTGCTTGCTCTGGATTAGTGCTGTGAACTTATTCATTCGCTAAGCAGAAATGTGTTGCGGTCCATCCTGTGACGACTCGTGAACAAGGTGCTGGGGACAAAGAAAACAAGCCCCAGACCTCGTCCTCAGGTAGCTTAGTCTACTGCTCAGTCTCATTTGATTTTTTCCACCAACTATGAGACAGGCAGGGAAGACACTCCCCTTGTACAGATTAGGAAATCGAGTACAAATTAGCAATGTAATACTCTTCCCAACACAGAAGCTCTTCTCCAACAGAAATGATCAGACATGCCAATTATAGATCCAATCCTTGATTCTGGTCAATTTACAGACAATGACTCTATCTGAGATCTACTCCATGAGATAAAGTGGAAGATAAAGCATCTCATCCTGTGAGATGTTCCTGGCAAGAAAATGGTTCTAGGGTCAAATAATTTTGTGACATGCAGCCTACTAGCCCTACCGTCCCTTGAAGATTCACAAATCACTTTAATGCACTTAAGGCTCTGAGAAGCCCTTCAATAAATAAGCTAGTTCAGCTCAGTTAGTCAAAATTGTATTTGCTCACAGAGCACTTTCTCATTTCATAACCCCTCCTAATATCATTCATACCTTAAATAAATAGTTATTGAGCATCTACTGTGTGACATGCACTATATACTTTTGAGCAAAAACAACATGCCTTCATGGAGTTTATAAAGTAATGGAACAAAATTCCACACTACCAAGAGCAGTGCTTACTGGGGTAATAAATATCCATATGAAATTTTATGGTTTACTAAGTATTTTTATAACTAATTATTTAAATTGATCCCCACAGGTATTATTATCAATCCAAGGTGGCACAGATGAGAATCAAATCCAGGACTATCTCCCTGAGAGATTAGTATCTACATCATCCATGTGCTCCAGAATATCCTTGGACATATTAGTCAGATGTAGGTACAGTAACAAGAAGCATCAAAATCTTGGTAGTTTAAGAAAACAAGAAACCTAGAGGGGTGGGATTGGGAGGGTGGGAGGGAGATGCAAGAGGGAGGAGATATGAGGAGATATATATATACATATATGTATAACTGATTCACTTTGTTATAAAGCATAAACTAACACACCATTGTAAAGCAATTATACTCCAATAAAGATGTTAAGGGCTTCCCTGGTGGCACAGTGGTTGAGAGTCTGCCTGCCGATGCAGGGGACACGGGTTCGTGCCCCGGTCCGGGAAGATCCCACATGCCGCGGAGCGGCGGGGCCTGTGAGCCATGGCCATTTTTTTAAAAAAATAAAAACAAGAGAAGGACTTCCGGGAAGATGGCGGAAGAGTAAGACGCGGAAATCACCTTCCTCCCCACAGATACACCAGAAATACATCTACGCGTGGACCAACTCCTACGGAGCACCTACTGAACGCTGTCAGAAGACCTCAGACCTCCCAAAAGGCAAGGAACCCCCCACGTACCTGGTTAGGGCAAAAGAAAAAACTAAACAGAGACAAAAGGATAGGGACGGGTCCTGCACCAGCGGGAGAGAGCTGTGAAGGAGGAAAAGTGTCCACACACTAGGAAGCCCCTTCGCGGGCGGAGACTGCGGGAGGCGGAGTGGGGGAGCTTGGGAGCCGCGGAGGAGAGCACAGCAACAGGGGTGCGGAGGGTAAAGCGGACAGATTCCAGCGCAGAGGATCAGGGCCGACCGGCACTCACCAGCCGAGAGGCTTGTCTGCTCGCCCGCCGGGGCGGGCGGGGCTGGGAGCTGAGGCTCCGGCTTCTGTCAGAGCGCCGGGAAAGGCCTGGGGTGGGCGGCGTGAACACAGCCTGCAGGGCATTAGTGCACCGCGGCTAGCCGGGAGGGAGTCCGGGGAAAAGTCTGGACCTGCCGAAGAGGCAAGAGACTTTTTCTTACCTCTTTGTTTCCTGGTGCACGAGGAGAGGGGATTAAGAGCGCTGCTTAAAGGAGCTCCAGAGACGGGCGCGAGCCGCGGCTAAAAGCGCGGACCCCAGAGACAGACATGAGACGCTAAGGCCGCTGCTGCCGCCACCAAGGGGCCTGTGTGCGAACACAGGTCACTGTCTACACCCCCTTCCGGGGAGCCTGTGCAGCCCGCCACTGCCAGGGTCCTGGGATCCAGGGACAACTCCCCCGGGAGAACGCACGGCGCGCCTCAGGCTAGCAACGTCACGCCGGCCTCTGACGCTGCAGGCCCCGCCCCGCACTCCGTGCCCCTCCCTACCCCCCGGCCTGAGTGAGCCAGAGCCTCCGAATCAGCGGCTCCTTTAACCCCGTCCTGTCTGAGCAAAGAACAGACGCCTTCCGGCGACCTACACGCACAGGCGGGGCCAAATCCAAAGCTGAGCCCCTGGGAGCTGTGAGAACAAAGAAGAGAAAGGGAAATCTCTCCCAGCAGCCTCAGAAGCAGCGGATTAAAGCTCCACAATCAACTTGATGTACCCTGCATCTGTGGAATACGTGAATAGACAACGAATCATCCCAAATTAAGGAGCCCTGTGGATGAAAGGCTCTTGGTGCTACAGCCAGGAGTCAGTGCTGTGCCTCTGAGGTGGGAGAGCCAACTTCAGGACACTGGTCCACAAGAGGTCTCCCAGCTGCACATAATATCAAACAGTGAAAATCTCCCAGAGATCTCCATCTCAATGCCAGCACCCAGCTTCACTCAACGACCAGCAAGCTACAGTGCTGGACATCCTATGACAAACAACTAGCAAGACAGGAACACAACCCCACCCATTAGCAGAGAGGCTGCCCAAAATCATAATAAGTCTACAGACACCCCAAAACACACCACCAGACGTGGACCTGCCCACCAGAAAGACGGGATCCAGCCTTATCCACCAGAACACAGGCACTAGTACCCTCCACCAGGAAGCCTGCACAGCCCACTGAACCAACCTTAGCCACTGGGGACAGACACAAAAAACAACAGGAACTACGAACCTTCAGCCTTCAAAAAGGAGACCCCAAACACAGTAAGATAAGCAAAATGAAAAGACAGAAAAACACACAGCAGATGAAGGAGCAAGATAAAAACACACCAGACCTAACAAATGAAGAGGAAATAGGCAGTCTACCTGAAAAAGAATTCAGAATAATGATAGTAAAGATGATCCAAAATCTTGGAAATAGAATAGACAAAATGCAAGAATCAGTTAACAAGGACCTAGAAGAACTAAAGATGAAACAAACAATGATGAACAACACAATAAATGAAATGAAAAATACTCTAGATGGGATCAATAGCAGAATAACTGAGGCAGAAGAACGGATAAGTGACCTGGAAGATAAAATAGTGGAAATAACTACTGCAGAGCAGAATACAGAAAAAAGAATGAAAAGAACTGAGGACAGTCTCAGAGACCTCTGGGACAACATTAAACACACCAACATTCGAATTATAGGGGTTCCAGAAGAAGAAGAGAAAAAGAAAGGGACTGAGAAAATATTTGAAGAGATTATAGTTGAAAACTTCCCTAATATGGGAAAGGAAATAGTTAATCAAGTCCAGGAAGCACAGAGAGTCCCATACAGGATAAATCCAAGGAGAAATATGCCAAGACACATATTAATCAAACTGTCAAAAATTAAATACAAAGAAAACATATTAAAAGCAGCAAGGGAAAAACAACAAATAACACACAAGGGAATCCCCATAAGGTTAACAGCTGATCTTTCAGCAGAAACTCTGCAAGCCAGAAGGGAGTGGCAGGACATATTGAAAGTGTTGAAGGAGAAAAACCTGCAACCAAGATTACTCTACCCAGCAAGGATCTCATTCAGATTTGATGGAGAAATTAAAACCTTTAGAGACAAGCAAAAGCTGAGAGAGTTCAGCACCACCAAACCAGCTCTACAACAACTGCTAAAGGAACTTCTCTAGGCAAGAAACACAAAAGAAGGAAAAGACCTACAATAACGAACCCAAAACAATTAAGAAAATGGGAATGAGAACACACATATCGATAATTACCTTAAACGTAAATGGACTAAATGCTCCCACCAAAAGACACAGATTGGCTGAATGGATACAAAAACAAGACGCATATATTTGCTGTCTACAAGAGACCCACTTCAGACCTAGAGACACATACAGACTGAAAGTAAGGGGATGGAAAAAGGTATTTCATGCAAATGGAAACCAAAAGAAAGCTGGAGTAGCAATTCTCATATCAGACAAAATAGACTTTAAAACAAAGACTATTAGAAGAGACAAAGAAGGACACTACATAATGATCAAGGGATCGATCCAAGAAGAAGATATAACAATTGTAAATATTTATGCACCCAACATAGGAGCACCTCAATACATAAGGCAAATACTGACAGCCATAAAAGGGGAAATTGACAGTAACACATTCATAGTAGGGGACTTTAACACCCCACTTTCACCAATGGACAGATCATCCAAAATGAAAATAAATAAGGAAACACAAGCTTTAAATGATACATTAAACGAAATGGAGTTAATTGATATTTATAGGACATTCCATCCAAAAACAACAGAATTCACATTTTTCTCAAGTGCTCATGGAACATTCTCCAGGATATATCATATCTTGGGTCACAAATCAAGCCTTGGTAAATTTAAGAAAATTGAAATTGTATCAAGTATCTTTTCCGACACAACGCTATGAGACTCGATATCAATTACAGGAAAAGATCTGTAAAAAATACAAACACATGGAGGCTAAACAGTACACTACTTAATAACGAAGTGATCACTGAAGAAATCAAAGAGGAAATCAAAAAATACCTAGAAACAAATGACAATGGAGACACGACGACTCAAAATCTATGGGATGCAGCAAAAGCAGTTCTAAGAGGGAAGTTTATAGCAATACAATCCTACCTTAAGAAACAGGAAACATCTCGAATAAACAACCTAACCTTGCACCTAAAGCAATTAGAGAAAGAAGAACCAAAAAAAACCCCAAAGTTAGCAGAAGGAAAGAAATCATAAAAATCAGATCAGAGGGCTTCCCTGGTGGTGCAGTGGTTAAGAATCCACCTGCCAATGCAGGGGACACGGGTTCGAGCCCTGGTCCGGGAAGATCCCACATGCCACGGAGCAACAAAGCCTGTGCACCACAACGACGGAGTTGCGCTCTAGAGCCCGCGAGCCACAACTACTGAAGCCCACGGGCCTAGAGCCTGTGCTCTGCAACAAGAGAAGCCACCGCAATGGGAAGCCCACGCACCGCAACAAAGAGTAGCCCCCGCTCGCCGCAACTAGAGAAAGCCCGAGCACAGCAACGAAGACCCGAGGCAGGCAAAAATAGTAAATAAAATAAATAAATTAAAAAAAAAATCAGATCAGAAATAAATGAAAAAGAAATGAAGGAAACAATAGCAAAGATCAATAAAACTAAAAGCTGGTTCTTTGAAAGGATAAACAAAATTGATAAACCATTAGCCAGACTCATCAAGAAAAAAAGGGAGAAGACTCAAATCAATAGAATTAGAAATGAAAAAGGAGAAGTAACAACTGACACTGCAGAAATACAAAAGATCATGAGAGATTACTACAAGCAACTCTATGCCAATAAAATGGACAACCTGGAAGAAATGGACAAATTCTTAGAAAAACACAACCTTCTGAGACTGAATCAGGAAGAAATAGAAAATATGAACAGACCAATCACAAGCACTGAAATTGAAACTGTGATTAAAAATCTTCCAACAAGCAAAAGCCCAGGACCAGATGGCTTCACAGGCAAATTCTATCAAACATTTAGAGAAGAGCTATCACCTATCCTTCTCAAACTCTTCCAAAATATAGCAGAGGGAGGAACACTCCCCAACTCATTTTACGAGGCCACCATCACCCTGATACCAAAACCAGACAAGGATGTCACAAAGAAAGAAAACTACAGGCCAATATCACCGATGAACATAGATGCAAAAATCCTCAACAAAATACTAGCAAACAGAATCCAACAGCACATTAAACGGATCATACACCATGATCAAGTGGGGTTTATTCCAGGAATGCAAGGATTCTTCAATATAAGCAAATCAATCAACGTGATACACCATATTAACAAATTGAAGGAGGAAAACCATATGATCATCTCAATAGATGCAGAGAAAGCTTTTGACAAAATTCAACACCCATTTATGATAAAAACCCTGCAGAAAGTAGGCATAGAGGGAACTTTCCTCAACATAATAAAGGCCATATATGACAAACCCACAGCCAACATCGTCCTCAATGGTGAAAAACTGAAAGCATTTCCACTAAGATCAGGAACAAGACAAGGTTGCCCACTCTCACCACTCTTATTCAACATAGTTTTGGAAGTTTTAGCCACAGCAATCAGAGAAGAAAAGGAAATAAAAGGAATCCAAATCGGAAAAGAAGAAGTAAAGCTGTCACTGTTTGCAGATGACATGATACTATACATAGAGAATCCTAAAGATACTACCAGAAAACTACTAGAGCTAATCAATGAATTTGGTAAAGTAGCAGGATACAAAATTAATGCACAGAAATCTCTGGCATTCCTATACACTAAGGATGAAAAATCTTAAAGTGAAATAAAGTACTCCCATTTACCATTGCAACAAAAAGAATAAAATATCTAGGAATAAACCTACCTAAGGCGACAAAAGACCTGTATGCAGAAAATTATGACACTGATGAAAGAAATTAAAGATGATACAAATAGATGGAGAGATATACCATGTTCTTGGATTGGAAGAATCAACATTGTGAAAATGACTCTACTACCCAAAGCAATCTACAGATTCAATGCAATCCCTATCAAACTACCACTGGCATTTTTCACAGAACTAGAACAAAAAAATTCGCAATTTGTATGGAAACACAAAAGACCCCGAATAGCCAAAGCAATCTTGAGAACAAAAAACGGAGCTGGAGGAATCAGGCTCCCTGACTTCAGACTATATTACAAAGCTACAGTAATCAAAACAGTATGGTACTGGCACAAAAACAGAAATATAGATCAATGGAACAGGATAGAAAGCCCAGAGATAAACCCACGCACATATGGTCACCTTATCTTTGACAAAGGAGGCAAGAATGTACAGTGGAGAAAGGACAGCCTATTCAATAAGTGGTGCTGGAAAAACTGGACAGCTACATGTAAAAGTATGAGATTAGGTCACTCCCTAACACCATACACAAAAATAAGCTCAAAATGGATTAAAGACCTAAATGTAAGGCCAGAAACTATCAAACTCTTAGAGGAAAACATAGGCAGGACACTCTATGACATAAATCACAGCAAGGTCCTTTTTGACCCACCTCCCTAGTGAAATGGAAATAAAAACAAAAGTAAACAAATGGGACCTAATGAAACTTAAAAGCTTTTGCACAGCAAAGGAAACCATAAAGAAGACCAAAAGACAACCCTCAGAATGGGAGAAAATATTTGCAAATGAAGCAACTGACAAAGGATTAATCTCCAAAATTTATAAGCAGCTCATGCAGCTTAATAACAAAAAGCAAACAACCCAATCCAAAAATGGGCAGAAGACCTAAATAGACATTTCTCCAAAGAAGATATACAGAGTGCCAACAAACACATGAAAGAATGCTCAACATCACTAATCATTAGAGAAATGCAAATCAAAACTACAATGAGATATCATCTCACACCAGTCAGAATGGCCATCATCAAAAAATCTAGAAACAATAAATGCTGGAGAAGGTGCGGAGAAAAGGGAACCCTCTTACACTGTTGGTGGGAATATAAATTGATACAGCCACTGTGGAGAACAGTATGGAGGTTCCTTAAAAAACTACAAATAGAACTACCATATGACCCAGCAATCCCACTACTGGGCATATACCCTGAGAAAACCATAATTCAAAAAGAGTCATGTACCAAAATGTTCATTGCAGCTCTATTTACAATAGCCCAGAGATGGAAACAACCTAAGTGTCCATCATCGGATGAATGGATAAAGAAGATGTGGCACATATATACAATGGAATATTACTCAGCCATAAAAAGAAACGAAATTGAGCTATTTGTAATGAGGTGGTTAGACCTAGAGTCTGTCATACAGAGTGAAGTAAGTCAGAAAGAGAGAGACAAATACCGTATGCTAACACATATATATGGAATTTAAGAAAAAAAAATGTCATGAAAAACCTAGGGGTGAAACAGGAATAAAGACACAGACTTACTAGAGAATGGACTTGAGACTATGGGGAGGGGGAAGGGTAAACGGTGACAAAGTGAGAGAGGGGCATGGACATATATACACTACCAAACGTAAGGTAGATAGCTAGTGGGAAGCAGCCGCATAGCACAGGGAGATCAGCTTGGTGCTTTGTGACCGCCTGGAGGGGTGAGATAGGGAGGGTGGGAGGGAGGGAGACGCAAGCGGGAAGAGATATGGGAACATATGTATATATATAACTGATTCATTTTGTTGTGAAGCTGAAACTAACATACCATTGTAAAGCAATTATACTCCAATAAAGATGTTAAAAAAAATAAAAAAAAAAAACAAGAAAAACATATTTCTAGATCATGTTGCATGTTGATGGCTAAAGGACAGCAGTGGTAGATCTGCGTAACGGACTAAATGTTAAGTCCCCCACAGTTCATGTGTTGAAACCTAATGCTCAGGTTGACGGTATTTGGAGGTGGGGGACTTTGGGAGGTGATTAGGTCATAAGGTGGAGCACTCATGAATAGGATTAGTGCCCTTATAAAGGAGGGTCCAGGGAGATCACTCATCCCTTCCATCATGTGAGGACACAGCAAGAAGACAGCCCCCTATGAACCAGGAAGCAGACTCTCACTGGACACTGAATCTGCCAGCACCTTGATCATGGACTTCCCAGCTCCCAGAACTATGAGAATAACTTTCTGTTGTTTATAAGCTACCAAGTCTGTGGTATTTCTGTTACACAGCCTGAACAGTCTAAGACACTCTGCTCCATGTGTCTTGGCATGTTGGGATCAAGGAACAGCCTTTATGTGTAGTGTGCTACTCTCATGGCAGAGGGAAAAGGCAAGAGAGCTCACAAAAGCTTGTAATGATTCATGAAGACTTCTGCTCAGACATGGCATGTGTCACATCTGCTCACAAGCTACTGACCAAACACAAAGTCAGTCAGGAAGGCAGAGAGTTGTCCTCCTTCCTCCTGTGGGAGACACTGCTGGCCACATGGCATTGAGGAGGAGGGACTCATGCAGTCTTTTTACAGGGAAGGGTCAGGGAGTGAGTAATTTTGGATAACAACACAGTGACATGGAAGGGAGAAGAACAGTATTGTGTAGGTTATAAAGCTGGACTCTGAAGCCAGATCAACCTGAATTTGAGTTCAGCTCTGTCAGCGATTAGCTGGGAGGTCTTGAGGGTGGAAGATAAACTTCAATCCTCAGTTGTTTCATCTATAAAATGGGAATAATGGTGTCTACCTCATCAGGTTCTGGCAAAGATTTAATGAGATAACTCTTAGGTTCTCAGCACAATGTCTGTTATAGTAAAATCCCTGGTGAATGGCACACATATTCATGCCAGAGTTTCCTTTGCAACTAAATTAGTGGTCTGCAAATGAAATCGCATGAGTGCTTACAATTCTTACTCCTCCTTGTGCCATTCTGACCCTCGCTCTGCAAGTCTGCATCTCCCAGCCTAGAAGAGGCCACTGGGTCCACAGTGAAGTGAAGGAAGAAAAACAAAGAAAAAGATAATGTGACAGGTGTGATGAGCTGTTCCTTTAGAAGCTGCTTAATCATAGACAAGTCAATCCTAGTGGCATATGCAAATGACATGCCCAGGAACAAGTAAATATACCTTGGACTCCTGGTATTCAAATCTGGCTTTGGAAGGAGAAGAAAATTTTCTCAGGAATCAAAAAATGAGTAAGTGAAGGCTTGCAGGAGGAAGGTTAGTGTGGAAGGCCCCAGACTCTCTACTACCAGCCTGGGTTACCAGGAGGACCGGCCATTCTCACCCTCTCTACTCAAGGAGGAAAACAGCCCTGTTCCCACAAGTTCTAACTGTTAGGGGCACAGGCTAGGTACACCTCCTTCCTCTTTGATAAAGGGGGCTGGTTTCAGCAACATGAACTCATACCCTTTCAAACTGCATCAAGGTCATTAACAATGGAGATGTTGCCTCACCATTTTCAGTGATGACCCGTTGAATCTTTGGGTTAAGATGTAGTGTAAGAAGCATCTCAGGGAACACTGGGACTCCTCCCCTGCTCTGTCAGAGAGAGAGCAGGAGTCTCAGAGTAGCTTCTCTGCTTCTTATGAGAGTGTCTGCAGAGGTTCTGAGTGTCAGGAGTCTAACACCAGCTCTGCAGCCTCTGCAGAGCCCAGTAGCTATGAACGTAGACTCTTGCATCAGCCAACCTAGCTCAAATCCTAGCTGTGTGACCTTGGGCAAGTTACATAACATATTGAGTTTTGGTTTTTCCATCAGTAAAAATGGGGATGTTCATAGAAGTTATTTTTTCCTCCTCATCTTTCAATCATCCTCACAACTCTCATTACCACCATCAGACAGGTGACTGATAAATCATCCCCTGAATTAATCTATAAACTGGAATCATTTCTCAAATGAAACAGCAGGACATCAGAGACTTACTTTTTTTTCTATTTTTTTCCAGCTTTTTTGCGACACTGTTGACATACAACGTATGTAGGTTTAAGGTATACAATGTTATGGTTTGATACAGGTATGTATTACACAATGATGACCAAAATAATGTTAGTCAAAGGCTCCATCCTCTCACATTACCATTTTTTTTCTTTTTTCTGGTGATAACATTGGAGATCTACTCTCTTAAGAACTTTCAAGTTTTTTTTTTCTCAATTAATATTTGTGTCTCGAAGGACAACATTTTTTTTTAAATTAAAGTGTAGTTTATTTATTATATTAGTTTCAGGTGTATATTGATTCAATATTGTTATAGATTATACTCCATTTAAAGTAATTATAAAATATTGGCTGATATTCCCTGTGCTGTACAATATATCCTAATATCTTATTTTATACATAATAGTTTGTATCTCTTAATCTCCTACCTCTATCTTGCCCCTCCCCCATCCCTCTCTCCACTGATAACCACTAGCTTGTTCTCTATATCTGTGAGTCTGTTTCTGTTTTGTTATATTCATTCGTTTTATTTTTTAGATTCCACCTATAAGTGATAACATAACAGTATTTGTCTTTCTCTGTCTGACTTATTTTACTAAGCATAATATCTTCCAAGTCCACTCATGTTGTTGCAAATGGCAAAATTTCATTCTTTTTTATGGCTGAGTAATATTCCATTGTATATATATATACCACATCTTCTTTATCCATTCCTCTGTTGATGGACGCTCAGGTTGCTTCCATATCTTGGCTATCATAAATAATGCTGCTATGACATAGAGGTGCATATATCTTTTTGAATGAGTGTTTTTGTTTTCAAGTATTGCTAATTATATTTACCATGCTGTGCATTAGATTCCCAGAACTTTTTCATCTTCTAACTGGAAGTTTGTATCCTTTGACCAACATCTCCCCATTCCCTCTACCCCCAACCCCTAGCAGCCATCATTCCACTTTCTGTTTCTATGAATTTGACTTTTTAAAAAATTCCTCATATAAGTGAGAACATACAATACTTGTCCTTCTTCTTCTGACTTATTTCACCTGGCATAAGGGCCCTCAATATCTACCCACATTGGTGCAAATGGCATTTTATGGCCAAATAGTGTATATATTTTAGGCTAGAAAGGGACATTAGACCCAGTAGTCAGGCTGGAACCAGGAAGTTTGAATGGATGACACACTTATTGCCCAAACTATTCACATCCGCTTAGCACTACAACCACCATCACTCAGGTCCTTCCCAGGAAAGGACCAGCGGCAGACTGAGTTGCACAGCTCAGCCCACTGGTACCTCAAACTAGGCCCATCCCAAACCAGCTTCTTAATCTTCTTCTCCAAACCTACCCCTTCACCTGCATTTACTGTCTTGGTAAGGGCACCACTCTGCGCAGTCACCCAACTCAGAGACCTGGGGATTATCTCAGCTTCTTCCCTTACTTCCCAGACCTAGTTAGTCACCAAGTCCAACTGATGTGTGAGATTTCTCTTCATTCCCTGGCTCTCCTGACTTCATCTCCTCTCACCTGGACGTCAGTAGGTGTTCTCTCCATCCCAGCTCCCTGGATGCTCTAAAACACGGCTGCTGTTGGACTTTAAAAATAAACAAATCATACACGTGTATACAAACAGTCATCTCCCCTGATTTAAAAGGTTGGAGGGGGTAGACTTTAGATTTTGTCTGGCTCTATGTTTTTCAAACTTGTTTAATCATAGGAATTACCTTAGGCACTTGTTAAAAATACTGGTTCCTGGGCTCCACCCTCAACCTACTTACTAGGAATCTCCTAGGGAGGCGCCTGGGAGTCTCTTTTTTAATAAATGCCTCTTATGATTAGGCAAGGTTAGGAAACACTGACATAGCCTACTAGTTAGAATGAGATTCAGCTGGACTGGCTATAGGTCCAGAATCTTGACATAGAGAGGCTTAAATCGTATAAAGATTTCATCATCTTACACAACAGAAAGACTGGAGGTAAGTCATTCTGGGTTTAGTTTAGCAGCAGAGTAACATCACTACACTAGGTCATCATCTTTGCAATTTTCTTGGGCTTTCCCTCATGGTTACAGAATGGCTGCCACCACTCCATATATCAATCTAACATGACAGTATCCCAAAAAGGAAAAAGAAATAAAGAGAGAGAAGGCACAAAAGAAGCTTTCCTTCTGCCATTTTTTTCCTTTTATCAAGGAGAGAGATTTTTTTTCCCAGAAGTTCACAAGCAGGGTACTGGTCAGAGCTGGGCCACGCGTTCACCTCTAGTCTAGACCAACAACAGGAAAAGAGAAATGGAATTGCTATGATTATATTAAAGCAATGGTGACTTTTCCCTGTGGCTTGGCACACTGCCACCCTAATAAAAACAGGGTTCTGTTAGCAAGGAAGAGAGGGAAATAGCTGTTGGAGGCTCTGGGAATCATCAGTGCTTTTCACCAAATATCTCTAGTTCTCCACCCATTCAAGATACATGGTGGGGTTGCCCTTCGCGTCTCTGTCCAGGGAAATGTGAGCAAGAGTAACCTGTGTCATTTCTGGAAATAGCTTTAGGAGCCAGTACAAGATTTACCACATTCCCTTTTCCTACCTTGAAATTCATAGAACTGAATCCAAGGAGCTGGGTCCCTGAATGACAATATGAGAATCCCCTACCAACCCCCAGTGGACAAGTAAATAAGTAAGAAACAAACCTGTGCTCTTATAAACCACTAATACACAGGGGTTATTTGTTACTGCAGCATAGCCTGGCTGGAAAGAGAGCCTTGTAGCCCACACAATCTGGGAAGTACAGCATGGAAACACCCGCTGGGAAGACTGCCCAGAAGCACCTGCAAGAAAATTTCATTTGTGGCAGAAGGCATTTCTCCCTTTGAAAGAAGAAAGTGGTACCCATGGAGATGTGGCCATTTTTCTTCCTCTTCCCTGCTAATTCTGCCCAAATCCAGAAGGCAAGCAATCTCTGCAACATTACTATGTGCAGAGGCCTTCAAGTCTATTGTCCACCAGCAACCCCATGAGATTGCTGTTATCACTCCCCTTTTCCAAATAAGGGAATCAACATTTAAAGAGTTGAAGTAACTTGCTCTGGAATGTATAGGTAGTGAGTGTCAAAGGTATGATTCAAAGCCAGTCCATTTGACTCCTCTCATGCTTGTTATACGACAAGGACCTGTGTCCTGAGGCCAAGGAGAACACCAGCTGTGAAATCTGAGAAGATGTGGAAGATGCCTCTCTTCCCCAGGGACCGGGTAAGTCCATAATCGGCACATAGCCCATCAGGTCACGTGGTTCATATGAAGTGCACCAAATCACCAGCAAATGGGACAGATGGAAGTAGAAGCAGCATCCTCCCAAGTCATCCTCATGCCCACACTATTTGTCATCTTCTCTCTATCCCTCACCAGCAGCTACAGGATGAAACCATAACAGCAACAGCGTCCATCAAGATTATTTAGGCAGGCCCCGGCCTGGCCCAAATCATAAGGAATACAGAATCTCAGGTTCTGGAAAGGGCAGGAGGGGTGGAATCTAGACAAACAAATGCAACAAGGCTCACAAGGCAAAAGATAACCCTATAGTTGCCACTCACCATCCCAATCTCTATAACGACATATGAAATTTTATCCATATGGGATGTTCTTTCCAACTCCGGTTTACTACACTATATCTCTAGCTCCCCCATTGGACTAAAAAAGTGTGAATCACAGGGAGTATGTTTTATTCATTTTCACATCCCTTGAACCCAACCCATTGCTTGGTATCCAGTGAGTGCTCTGTGAATACACACATGAATACTATAGCTCAACGGGGTCCTGGATCTTCATGTTTCTACAGCACTTTGTGCTTCTCAACAACTCTCTGAGTCAAGCAAGGCAGATTGTATCCCCCTTTTACAGAGGAAAAATCAAGCCTCCAAAACATCAAGTGACTTGGCCAAGATCACCAGTAAGCAAGGGGTACAGCCAAAAAGGAGACCTTGTTAAACACACAGCAGGAGCACAATAAATACTTACTGAAGAGACAGGAAGAGAGGAGGAGAAATCAAGAGAGAAAGGAAAGACAGAGGTGATCTGGGTCCAACTCCAATTCAATAGTCTGACCACCTGCTCATGATAAGCTGGTGATACCCATGTTGAGAGACTGAATCAATGATTGCTTTTATAGCCAGAAATAAGTGGACACATTTTCACTTTGACGGATTATCAAACAGCAATTTGAGTAATGTTGTTAGACTGTAGTAGAGATAGAATGAAATTTAGATATGCATATCCGCTTTCTAATCATCATTTATACATCAGCTTTGGAGGTCAAGTTGAGTTTAATCTTCCTCAATGGCTGTACTTTTGGTTTCAGTCTTCCCATAGTCACTCTGACTCCTGTAACTTCCATTCCAGCACATAATGGGAAAGGCTCGTGTCCAGAGTCTGGGAGGGTAGGGTGGTTCTTTTTTGTTAAAACAAGACAAGGAAGGTTTGTTGTAACACTGGTTTTCCTCAGATATCCAGCCTTGTCCACACCTCCACAAACATACCCTCTTGAATACACTGTTGTAGAGTTTAGGAAACTCCTCCTGGCTCTGCAAACAGAGATGGCTGTTTGCATGGAGCTTTTCGGCAGCCTTAGCAAGCGTGATGTTTTTGTTTTTGTTTTTGTTTTTGCGGTACGCGGACCTCTCACTGTTGTGGCCTCTCCCGTTGCAGAGCACAGGCTCCAGACGCGCAGGCTCAGCGGCCATGGCTCACGGGCCCAGCCGCCCCGCGGCATGTGCGATCTTCCCGGACAGGGGCACGAACCCACGTCCCCTGCATCGGCAGGAGGACTCTCAACCACTGCGCCACCAGGGAAGCCCAAGCGTGATGTTTGAATCTTTGGAATCCTCTATTTTTTATGTGTAAATAAACAGTGGGAGGAAAGGAGAAGGCATCCGTACAATCTTAATGAACAAGATCCCCACTGGTCACCAAAAGAAAAAAAAGACAGCTTAATGGGCACAAGGAAGCTATTTTTCAGTCATTTTTCTGCTCAGCTCTCCTGAGAAGAGGAATGGCTTCTAAATTAAAAAGAAAAAAGGATGCTCTGAGTATATTGTTTTCTGTCATTTCATTGTCTTTGATCTTGCGTTTCCTAAGAACGAAGCACTTAACCTCAAGTGTCAGATCAATGTTGGAAATGTATGCTTTATTTTAAGATCCTTTTCTGGTGCATAGAAACTCTGTGAATCAGGCCAAATCTGCATCTTCACCTATGAACTTAAACAGAATCAAACGGTGGGTGGCATTCAAACAACCAATATGCTTCAGAGCCATTGGCTGAATGCAGGCATATTACTGGATTTTCCATCCACTCTTCATGAATTATTTTTGAGATAGCAACTATTTTCCAAATAAAATGTGTTTAACTAAATTTAACCATTCATAATGTTTTAAAACCAGTTTACATATGGATACTAAACAAGTGGTGTCTCCCTTCACCAAATGGCGAATTCTCCACCGATTTCTCCTGAAGGGAGGTGAAAGTCCCCTCCAGTCGCTCAAGCAGTCCATCATGGATCTGTTTGAATTCCCTTTTCAAGTGAATGAAGTGTATTCTGTTGCCGTAAGGACACTCCATCTTCTATAATAAATATTCATCTGCATGTATCGGGCACTTGAGCTGCGTGATTGATGAACTCCCGCTCCGGAAATGAATGGGAAACTCGTTAAGACAAATGTCACTTTTCAGTACCGTTCTTACAGATAAATTGCAGTTAGATTTAAACAAAGTCAGTCATTGCATGCTTTCCAACTGGTACCCGATTCAGTTCAGGCAACCCCAAACTCTCTACATAACAATGCTAACACCCAATTTGATTGGTTGGGTTTTGGCCAGTTCTACCAGGGAAAAGTCAACAATTTCTGCTCAGTGGTCTTATTACTGAAATAGAATTATGCTAAGTACACTTGCCCAGGTATTTATGCAATTTGGCCAATTTAAAATTTGGGCAGGTTCATTCATGGTTGGTAGGAATATACAAAGGCACAGCTCTTTGGGAAAGCAATTTGGCCGCTATGCTATAAAACTGCATTCACTCTTTGACTCAGGAATCCTCCATGGGATTAATCCAAGCTACTTGTAAGGGGTCTATTTATCCCCCAGTCTTCTGGGCGATTTTTATGGAGGGAAAATTCCGCACCCTAGAAGAGTCAGAATCCTCTCGTCTCTCGTGCGGTTCCAAATGGGAAAGGAAGACTCTTCTGACGGGTGCATTTGAGAGAGCGGGTCCAACCAGAGCCTTCTCACACATCAGACTCCCTTTCTCCAGGCTGCCTTCCAGGAGGTTTGTTTTGTTCTACGTTGAACAAGAAGAGATGTGAAGTTTAATTCAGGGAAAAATGTATTAGGAAATCCGTATGGCTGATGTCTTATTCGCTGTCCATCCAACCCTAGCATCTCTCTCTCACTGTATTGGATCCTGTGAGAGGAAGAGAGAGGTTTCATATATTAGCCTTCATCAAACATCAGCAAGTACTAGACTCAAAGATATCCATTGTGGAGTTATTTATTACACAATAATGGGAAAAAGTGTAGGAGCATGATCCACTCTAGGTAACGTACAATGTTAGGCAGCCATTGCAAATAATGTAAATACAATGTGTCGAATTTGCTCTAAAATAACGAAGCAAAAAAATGAAGGGACAGATAAAACAATACTGGCAAAATGTCAATAAATGTTGAAGCCACGTGACGAAAATGTTGGTGCCCATCATACTGACTTCTCTCTAAAACTAATCAGAAAACAAATGAGATGTGTGTCACACTCATTTAACTTCTATGAAAACTATTTGAATATTTATTTTATATAAATTTTTATTTATTTTTCATATACGGTAATAAATGGTGCTTGTTACCTGCAGAGCAAGTTTTATAACTTGTAGCAGGGCAGAATGGGCAATGTTTACTGATGTGACCTAGTTCAAAACAGTATGTACTGAAACATTTAGATCTGGAAAGTGCTATGGTGTATACATGCCAAGGTGTTCACTTTATTTACTGTTTTGAGGAAGTAGGAATTGATACCTTCACTCCTAGGCACCTCCCATTCTGCCCCCATTGAAATGTTTCAGGTGCAATTTTCTTGCATAAGTTTGTCGAGAACTCTTAAAAATAAAGTGTATCTAGACTTAACAAATATAAAAGCAAAAACTCTAACACACAATCCAACAGTTGTGCTGCTTGTTATCTACCCAAATGAGTTGAAACCTAATGCTCAGAAAAGCCTGCATGCAAATATTTATAAGCTTTTTTCATAATTACCAAAGTATGGAAGCAACCAAGATGTCCTTCAATAGTTGAGTGGGTAAGTACTCTGTGGTACATCCAGACAATGGGATATTATTCAGTGATAAAAATAATTGAGCTATCTAACCATGAAAAGACATAGATGAACCTCAAAATACTGTGTTATTCCAACTATATGATATACTGGAAAAGGCAAAATTGTGGAGAACTAAAAGATCAGTGGTATTGCCCGGGACACAAGGGGAGGAAGGAAGGGATGATGAGGTGGACCACACAGGACTTTTCGGGCAGTGAAATTATTCTGTTTGATACTTTAATGGTGGATACATGTCATTTGTTTGTCAAAACCATGGAATGTACAAGGCAAAGAGTGAACCCTAATGTAAACTGTGAATTTCAGTTGATAATAATGTATCAATATCAGTTCATCAATTGTAACAAATATACCATACTAATGCAAGAAGTTAATAATAAAATAGAGAGTGGGAGTTGGGAGATATAAGGAACTCTACTTTCTGCAGAGTTCGGTAGACCTAAAACTGCTCTTGAGAATGGCCTATTAATTTTTAAAAACTGCTAATTCTAACACGATGGCTGCAATATCATCTCTGCAACCAAATACACAGAGATAGCATCAAAAGTGGTTAAGAGGTCAGTGGAGTCAGCCAACATGATTATCAGAGCATCACTTCTCTAACACAGTCTTTTCATGGCCAAGGCCAAGAGAAGTCCTCAGTGACATCTGAGACTGCTTCCTTGGATTCTGCCAGCACCTGCAGTTCCTTTACCTCTGGGAAAACTTAACATAGTTGGGAATGAGTCAGTGGGTAAAGCGTTTGAAAGACTTAAAGCCAGACAACTCATACATTCAACAGCTATCATCTAATCGATGATACTAATAATATTTATTAAGACTAAGCAGCAAAATCAAAATGCTTACATAGTACTGAATTCATAAAGGGAAACACAAGGATGCAAAATCTTGTAGGAATGAAACAATGATGAGAGTATGTTCTGAATTGAGTGTTATGATTAATATCTGATTCTGGACACCTGTGGTCCTAAAAAAAATCATTATGTGTGAAATTTGATTGCAATGACAGTTTAAACTGCACTTGAAAATGTAACAGGGAAAAAAAAAGAAGACAGGCAGAAAAATTCAAAAAGAGAGTTGTGATGTCAAGATGCTGCACTGTGTGTGATTGTAACATGTCTATACAACTTTCACCATTTAAGTACATTTTTTAGGGAAGTTGATCATCAATCATTTGATTGTTAAACAATGATTCTATGTAAGTACTACGCATTCTTAGGAATTGAATCCTTGGGTATGGAAAACATCTTTTACGTCTCAGGCTCAAATATAAAATGAGGAAATTAAGCCCAGAAATTTGCTGAAGTCCTCTCATTAGTAGCACCAGGACTAAAATGCAAAGCGTGGATCTTAATTCTTTTCTTGGGGAAACATTTCTAACATTGACTGTACCAGCCCTTATTGAAATTCTTGTCTACAGACCCCACTAGATTGTGAGAAATGTTCTTCTGATTCATTTCTGTCACCAGTACTCAACCTGGTCCCTGATACATAAAAGGTGCCCAATAAACGAACAAATGATTTCTATTCAGTAGTGCCCAGGCTTGTCTTTGAGTTGATCCCTCACCAAAAATTGTCAATTCTTTGACATCCAGCCTGATCTCATCTTATATTCTTTTAGCATCTTTCTGAACACACAATATAAGGCTAGGTAAACTGTCGAAGACTTGATTGATGTCTGAAGAGAAATTTAAAACTGACCAATTTACCAATTCATTTGGCCTCATTGTGGTTCATTGCCCTTGAGCATTTTAAACCTTACAGAGTTATAATAATGCTTCACATTCTATGTTCCAGAGACTGTATGGGGCATTTTATGTACAATTTCTTAGTCATCACAGTTCTAGGCAGCAAGTATTGCTTATGCCCCTATTTTCTAGTTGAGTAAAATGAGGCACAGAACAGCTAAGTCCAAAGTCCACTAAGAAGTAAATCAGGAATTCAAACCCAGACCCCAGAGCCCAAGTTCATAGGCATCACTTTGTCACACCTGTTCCTTACAAGTAAGGTCTTCTCCGGCAGAATTTTCAGGACAGGAGTAGGAATTTTATCCACAAAGGATCCTGGTATGTGTTTGTGATTACCAAGTAAATCTAACTGGCGTTATAGTGTATTTCATCCTTGTTTCCATACAGCATAAAGTCCGCCAATGTGCTGCCATACTATTTGACTTAACATTGACACAAGGAGATGAGAAGTCAGATCACGGAGGTAACACTGTCTTGATTTCCAAACAGATGAAGTCTGTCAAACAACATATTTTCCCACTCGACACTGACTACGACCCCCAAAATTTCTGAAGCTGGCAGGAAACTGGCGAAACAAAATGTAAACATTGTCAGTGCTTTTAATAAATGATAGTTAATAAAACCTGAAAAGATTATAGCTCAGAAACTTCACTTCCTGTGTTTCCCATTATTTAATAATTTATTATACGAAATCCATTGACCTTTCAGCGGGCTTTTGTTTTAGAGGAAGGTTGAGTCTGAATTATGGTTTAGTTACTTTACTGAGCAACATTAACATACAAATAGGACATCAATAACCAATTACAGTCTCCATCTTGGCAAAGCAGTTCTCTTCCAGAGCCTCTGTGACTGCTAACTCGGCCACTTAAAGGTCTCAGAGCTTAATGACGGTGGCATTCAAGGCTCTTCTCCATCAACCCACAGGGGGTCTCTCCAACCTGATGTTTCCAATATCCTGTTCCTCCCTCTGGCCCAGCCGGTCCACCTGCTTCATCCAAGCAGAGTCCATGCCCACTTCCCAGTGTTCCTAAACCTGTTCGCCCAATCTCTGGCCCTTTGTGGGTTCCATGGACCCACCTCCCATTCTTCGTTTATTCAGCAGATGCTTATTGGATCCTGGCTAATACCAGTCACTGGGTGGCTTTGGGGAAACACCCCAGGGTCCAGGTAGACATGATCCCTCCCCCTTGAAGCTACAGGCTAGTGCAAGGGTCAGCAAACTTTCTCTCTAAAGAACTAGGTATTTTATATTGTAGCTGCTGCAAGGCCATACGTTGTCTGTCCCAGCTACTCAGTTGTGCTGTGGTGGTGGAAAGTGGCCATTGACAATACAGAAATGAATGGATATGGCTATGTTCTAGTGAAGCTTTAACTACGGAAAACAGACAGGATGTTGGACCTGGCCTGTAGGACACAGTTTTCCAACCTCTGGCTTAGAGCCTGGACTCTGGAGTCAGAGAGAACTGGGTTAGAAGTCCAGCTGCCCTTGCTTACCACTGTGTGGCTTTCTTCAAGTTATACTGTTTCTCTGCACCTCAGTTTCCTCATCTGTGAAATGGGGATAATAAAACAATCCATAGGGAAGGCCGTGAACAATCTCTCTCTCGTTGATCTCTCCTAACCCCTTTGTAACCCGTCTCCCATTCCTGACTCCATTTCTGCTGTGCTGATCTGCTTTCCCAACCCAGCATCATCATAGTGATGCAGTCCCCAGTGCCCGGGACTCTCTCCCTCCTGCTTGTCACGTGCTCAGCTCCCATCCATCAGGGTCCAATTCCAGACTTGGTTTCCTCTAAGGGGCCTGCTATGCCCATCCCATCTAAGGGCCCCCATGCACACAGGGAAATATGTCACTGGTCCTCCTCTGTCTCTGCCCCTCATTTCTTCTTATTGGAGCACTTAACGCAACTTGTATTTGTTTAATTCTTCATCTTATGTGCCGCCACTAAAATATCAGTACCCTGAGTGCAGAGACTTTACCATCGTGTCTCCAACATCTAGCCCAGTGCTTGCCATGAATTGTCAGTCAATAGATATTTGTGTTGTTAATAAATCAATCAATAAACATTAGTAGGTGAACGCATCTCCGTCAAGGAAATGGCCTGGTGTTTTCTCTCTCCCGCTGTTACATCAAGCGTGGTAGACCACGACTCACGTTTCTTCGCAGACTCCATTTCCTTTAATATTAATTCTACCTTATAGCATGGCTATATTGTGATTTCTGGAAGAATTAAATCACCGACTTTCATCATTTAATTTGAGTGTGTCCCAATGTCCCATGCTGAGCTACCTCTAGGGTTCCTAGGGCTATCTTCTTATTTCTGGTGAGATTCACTTCCTTCTATGGCAGAACTGCTTGAGGCCAAGGACCAGAAGGACCAAGGTAAGAAAAGCTGAGAGGCCTGGGTTCTGGTCGCAGCTCTCTCCAACTAGCTGTGTGACCCTGGACAATCCAAGCAACCTCTCTGAACTTGGTTTCTTCTACTCTAAAGGAAAACTATGAACAGTTTTAGTAACAACAATCTAATACTCTTTGAAGCACTCCCCAGCTGTTGAGCCACTGGTGTGGGCAGATAAAAGTGAATAAGAAAAATAGTTGAACACACCTGCTTCATAGGAACAAACCGCTTCAAAACACATACTCCAATGCTATCCACTCTTGCAGAGCTCTCAGCCAGAATGGACTTTCCGAGGCCAAGCCAGCCTCTGAAATGATTAATTATTGTAACAGCAGAAAGGTAGATGAAGCGACAGATGGCCGGTGCGAAATAGTCTAGAATCACCTGCTATGAAATTAATTCCACATCTTGGAGGCTCGGGGCTCAGAACACCATGCAAAAAAAAATGACTGTTGATAAATCGTGTGTGTTTGTGTGTCAGCCTCTCTGCAAACACGTAAATAATATATGTCGTGTCATGTTTTCTTTCCTCCATCTCGTTTTAATACATTATCATTTATAGAAAACTGTGGGGAACTGTGGACCATCAATCAAGCCATTAATTACTGAGATTATGCTAATGAGATGCCTGGAGTGTTTGTTTCCCGGAATAGCTGCTCCCCCCCCACCCCCCCCCCCCACCACCCCGGGGAAGGATGCTCTCAGCTCTCCGCAGCTCAGCCCTCCCTGCTTAGATCAGGAACCGGTGCCGTGGTGTTCTTCTTAAAAGGGCACCCTGCACGTCGGCACTGGCAAGGGGAAGATTTACCCAGCCAGAGAGCAAAGGCCAACAGCTTCTCTGGCAAACTGCAGATGAAATGGGAACGTTTGAAACACAAAGGGGAGAACCCAGCTAATGAGTTTAGAAGGCCTCTGCCAGTTGTCACTCCCGCCAGGGAGCAAAGTGGAGGAGGAAAACAAAAATGAAAGAAAGCCTCCCAAATAAGATACTCTGTCAGCTGGGATGGCAAGAGGGGGCCAGGACAGCCATGATTTCTATTCGTGCGGAAGAAAATGAGGGTAATGAGGTTGGTGCCAAAGGAGAAAACCTCGATTATAGTAACTGCCACTCACTAGGCATTTGTTGGCCACTGTACCACAAGGCTGTTCGTCATCTCAAGGGTGTCATCCCTGCTTTTATCAATAGAGATTGGAGAGGTGACTCAAGGTTGTACGGCTGTGAGGGGCTGTGCCCCACCTCATACTCAGGGGTGCTGGAGTCCAGAGTTTGTGTTCATTCTGTTTTGTGTGTTGTATACACATTAAAACTCTGTGGACTTAAAGTCACTCTTTTGAAGTCCTCCAGAGAAACAGAAAATGGGTGTAGCGGTCCATATCTTCAAGATGCTTCAAAATGAAAAGCGCAGACTAGCTATGGGTAGCACAAGGGAGGCTTGTGGCGACGGGGCTGTTCTGTATCTTGACTGTGGTGGTGACTGATTAATCGAATCTATATATGTGATACAATTGCATAGAACTACACACACACACACACACACACACACACACACTCAGGAAGGCAAGTACAACTGGAAGCCAGATTAGGCTGCTGAGTAGCTATTAAATGGGAGGCAAGATGAAGAAGCCATGTATTGGCCAATGTCCATGCTGAATGATTTCCAGAGGTTATCTTGTTTAACATAAGATCATTTTCCCTCCTTACAGAGATGTGGACGCTGAGCTCTAAGGAAGGCGACGCAACAATTTCCTGGTTGTAAGTAATGGGTCCAGGATCCAAACCCAGGCCAGCTGGACCCCAGAAATCACCATCCTTCATCCCTTGTCACCTCATTGCCTTTCCTTAAGGTAAATTCTTTTGCAAACAACCTATTCATTTGTACTTTCGTTGGTGGTATTTTGAACCATGAACCCAGATTCAGGGCTGGCTGGGAGCACCGACTCACCTGAGTTTAGCAACAAGACTAGCTGGGGGGTAGGAGCAGGGTCTGAGGAGACAGATGGATTGAGTTGTCTTTGGAAAGGCTCTAAAACTCTCTGAGCCTCAGTTTCCTAGGCTACAAAATGGGGATAAAAGCAAGAGTACTCACCTTGTAGGATGAAAAGAGAGAGTACCGTGGGTCCAAATTGTCTGTTTGGCATTTAATGGTGGCAAGAATTAATTTGCTATGTGACCTCAGGCAAATCTTCTTCTGTCACAAACTAATCCAAGCCAACTTACTCATTTACTAACTATATTATATTAATAAATATTTACTTCTTAATTTTAAAAAAGAAAAGAGATAGTACTTATAGCAGGCCCAGCCTGGTTCCTGGGACAAGGCAAGAACTCCATAAGAGTTAAATATTATAAGTACTTTATGTGCAACCATCTTCTTTCTCCAGCTAGATTCTAAGCTCTTACTGGATGACTAGTTAACTCCTATTCATTTTGCATTCTGTGCAATGCCTAGAACAATATTTTCTATCTGTTACAAGTTAATCCACAGTACATTCCCCCAAAACAGTCTTTTACTGGGACTGCGAAATCTGGGAGTGCCCTTTCTATTTCCTGTGGCTTTCCATTCAGGACTCTTGGAAAACTTCAGCCCCAGAACAAATATTAGGATAGGCCCACCTGAGCAGGGTTGTCACCAAAAGCTGGAAATTGTGTACATATCAGAACTAAACGGCACATCTTTTAAGTGCTGTTTGGTTGAAGGTGGTTGGTTCACCTTGTGTTTATCCAGGAAAGACTTTCCCTCCTAAATTTCAAAATCCTAATAACCCATTTTATTACAATTGGAAAACATATACCTGAAAGCGCACCTTAAAACGTAGAACGTGAAGTCTTTTGAGAAACAAGTTGCGAAGGTGGCCAGTTTTTTCGGTTATTATGTCACAGTCAATTAACCAAGGGATATCAGACAGAAAAATGCCAGCAACAAAAGCATCCCACATTTGTCTGGCTCCAGCACATACAATGTTTCATTTGACCATAACTATAACATTGTTAGACCCATTGCACAGAAGGGAGAAAGTAAGATATCCAGAGGAATAGTCACATGACAAGATACAGAACCATGAGAGGGAAGAAGCAGAACGTAAACTCAAGGCTACTGACTCTAAACCAAGGTTCGTTCCTTAAGACCTATTACAGCAACTTCATTTCCAAAAGAACCTCTCCTTTCTGATCAAAGATCTTTTTCACTTTTTACAGTTCAAACAGCTGATTCATTAGTAAGTTTCAACTTTTGCTTGAACCCGAGCAATGACTTTTCCCATTCTTGACAGCAGTATTCAGCCTTGCCCACCTAGCAAACAAGATGCTTTTTTTTCTAGACCGATAGAACAAACACACCAGTTAAGAGGTAGGCACTGTAGACGCCAGTCAGAGCTCTCCCATTAATCTGCTGTACAGCTCACTGTGCTCTGCGTTAGTTCTCCAAATGGGAACTCCAGCCGTTAACCATTTCATTGGGTTGTTGTGAAGAGAAACCGAGATAACATATGTAAAGCATTTTGTAAATGTTGCAAGCACTATACAGATTTAGGCATCATTATTACAAAGGCAATAAAAGGATTGATCCCACTGATAAATGGTGAGCATGTTTTCGTGCCTGTGTAGTTTCCAAGAAAGACAGTAATTGCACTTGGCAGATAAATCCGCGGCAGTTAACCAAAGCCGAGAGTATTGGAGAAAGGCACAACTTGGCCACATCCAAATGATTTTAAAAGGCTCTATAAAAATAAACACGTATTCCAATATAATTAATTCCAGTTCCGTCAATCCTTCCTGCTACTTGGAGCAATGTAGCTTGCTATGAAGCAATTATCCTTTGAATCCTTTCAATCCCTGCTGACCATTTTCAGTTTTAATTGTCTTGCCGGGTTTGAATGTTATAGTTCAAATGCAGCCAATTAGCACAGGCCCGGCCATCTCGTGATGATCCCTGTGCAAAGAACACTCCTTGAAATTCCTGGTGGACTTTGTTCCAGATTATCCCAGTAGCCACAGTTTATACCCTCAGGTGCTATTTGGGGGAGGTAGGGCCAGCAGAGGCTCAGAGAAAGCCACGTTCACCAGGGCTCAACAAAAATGTATACAATTCTTATAATGCTAGTGTCCAGGATATCTGGGCAGGACGCAAGCCCTTGTCACTGGAGATGTTTAAGCAGATGACACAGGAGCGATCTGAGCATCTGGACGAGGGTGTGGAGAGGCAGGAAGGTCACCTTTATGATCACAAAGATTTCTTCCTTCCCTTAGGGTTTATGATCCAATGTGAATTGGTAAGTGAGAAAACAAACATGGTGGAGGAAAAATGGCTTAAGAGTGTCAGCTTTGGATCCAGGAGACATAAATTCAAGTCCCAGTTTTGCCATCCACTAACTGAAAACTGTGAGATTCAGAGCAAGGGGGCACATCTCTTCAAGGCTTGTTCCGTTATGATAGGAACAGTTGGTATTTAACCTCTCTGTGCCTCAGTTTCCTCATCTGGAAAGTGATGAGAGTAGTAATATTCACTTCGTAAAGTTGTTGTGACTATTGAATGAGTGAGCACACGGAATACATTTAGCGCAGTACCTAGCACTTAAGTGCTCAGTCCTGAAGCCATCTCATCACCATCATCTTTATTCTCTGTTTCTCACTGGTTATATAACTGCTGTTCCTACCTCCTGCCTGGTCCCCTGCCCCCTGCTCCTCTGCCCTCTACCCTCCACATTGCTGTTGGATGCCCTCTCTGAATATAAGTCTAATCATGTTCTTCATTTGAATAAAGCCCTTCTGTTTTCCCCAGCACCCACAAGATAAAGCCCATGTTCCTCAGCCCAGTGGATAATGCCCTTCAGAGCCAGTTCTGCCCTCTCTCTCTCATCATCATTCCTTCCCCCATTCCTCCCGTCTCCCTTGCAGCTTTTTTCCCAACCACTCATTGTTCTTCAGGTCCCCAGTGCCTGCCACACAGTAGGTGCTTAATGCATATTAGCTATCCGTTTTTTAATTCAATGATCTTGGTATATCATTCAGATATTTACGGAGGGAGTTTAAAGTATTGGGAGAAGTTTGAGTCCAAATCTCAATTCTGCTGGGTGGCATTGGGAAAGTGTCTTAACCACTCTGAGCCTCCATTTCCTCATCAGTAACAGATGGGAATAATAATTCCTTTGTCTTAGATTAATGATAAAGAATATATGGGATAACCTGTGTGTTGCTTCTACCGCGATGCTTGGCACACAGTGGGAGCTCTAGAACCTCTGGCTTTCCTCCTTTCACTGAAATCTTCCCTGGAGCCAATATGCAGAGCATCACCAGGAAAGACTTAAACACCCAGAACAGGCTTCACTTGGCAACGGATTTGGCTGTAAAAATACTCAGTGGTCAATGACCGACACAGGCACTGTGCTTGTTGCTGGGCACACAGAGGAGGAGCACAGACAGTGTTCCCATTCTCGGGAAGATTAGTCTCACTTCAAAGACCTCAAACCAGACCTGCAGGAACTCACTTAGTGAAGCAGGTTATAAGGCAAAGAGGAAATGCTGCTCACTGGCGGGTTCTGAGAGGGCATAAGTTTGAGAACCTAGTCCTTCCCCAAATTGGGGATAATTAGTCAAGCTTGTCATTTCCCTCATTAAAAGGCCACCAAGAATGAGGGAAGAATGTCAGAGACCCCTTCAGGGACTTCCTGATGAGTGGAGAAGTCCAAGCCACATTGACAAAGGCCATGGTATACGGCTTCACCCTACCCAGCTATGTTATTCAAATCTGAACTAAGTAGCAAAGTTATAGAAAGACTACTTGTCTCAGACTTTTGGGATCACTCCAGGTAGGTGGAATTCAAGGGTGATACATCTTCTGAATCCGTCATCAGCCAAAGCCCACGCTCACCATTGGGTCCACCGACTGCCCCAACATCTTCTAGATCCTTCCCTCCCACTGTATGCTAGGTGGATTTCTTTCCCCTTCAAGGTTGATTTTGATATACATTTCATTTCACCTGGTTATAAATATAGGGGAAAGCATGATGCATGACTTATTTGTCTGCGTTACTATGCCCCTGGGGGATTATCTGGTGCCTGGACTCCCATATCCTTTCTTGAGAAAAGCCTGGGATTGGGGAAAATGGAAGAGAGAATGGGAGAGAGAGTTAGGAAGAAGAAGAAAGGAAGAAAAAGAAAGGGATGAAGGAGGGAGGGAAGAAGGGGGAGGAAGGAAGCGGGGGAGGAATTTACCAAATTTTGACCCCGAGGTAAGCACTACCACATGCATGTATCTCATTGGAAGCTCTTCGTAATGCAAGTTCTAGTAACAGTATTTGACTTTTATAAACAATGGCGTACATGAATTGAATTAAACAAATATATGGTTTTAAGTGTCCAGAAATGACCAGGCACCCATTTACAGATGAGGACACTAAGACAAAGATTCAGCAACTTTCCCAACACTCCACCATTGGATGGAGGAAAAAGGAATCAAACCTAAGTCTTCTGAGATCAAGTTTTTAGCTCTTACCCCACCAAGAAGGGGGTATTTGGTGACCTCTCTTTTAATTGATGTACTGCCTTGCTCCCAGAAGGATTTAAGGCACCTTCCATGACTCTTTCCAGTTTCAAAATCCCAAATTTTCCTATTGCATCATCCCTGCAAGAGCAAGCCCAGACCAGGTGACTGCACTTATGGTCAAGATCACTTGACCCCTGTGTGGAAGGAGCACCCCTTGCTGTGGTCAAAGTTGCCACCCTCAGACATTGAATGGGACCCATGTTAATATGACCATGAACATCAAAGTTTGGAACAGTATCTCCTGAGTCCCTTTCTGAGCTATTTCCTCACTGATACTGGTCCATCTGAAGTCGCCCTGAAGGTTTCCTCTCAAAAGTTAAGACTAAAATTTGGAAGAAAAAATAATAGGGAGAGGTTATTCAAAAATTTATACTGGTACTTCTGAAACTCTAATATCCATACAAATCACCTGACATCTTGATAAAATATAGGTTCTCATTCAGCAGGTCTGGGGTAAGGCCTGAGATGCTGCATTTCTAATAAGCGTCTAGAGCTTGATGCTGAGCTGTGAACTAAAATTTGAAAAGCACGAGTCTACACAACTCATTATTATTTTAACTCAGAGATGCCCAGTAGACTCCCATTTTTGTCCAGGGACCAGATTTACCTTCCAACCTTAAGTTAAAAAAAAAAAATTTTAGACAAAGCAATAATTTTCAAGACGCTGGATCTCAGGCGCTAGACAGTGATCCCTGGGAAGTGGAAAACAAACAAGACGAGCCCTATAATTGCCCCAGCTTATTGCCTGGAGAGAGCTCTCAGGTCCTAGCACGGGGAGGGGCAAGCCAGGTGGAGCGCGGCACACCTCCAGATTTGAGGAGCTGGAGCTGACTATCCAGAGAGAACAGGGTGACTACACTTTGCAGGACTGAGGACCAGGGAGGAATGATTTGCACAGAGAAGGAAACCCAAAGATCTACACAGGGTTCCCTTCAAGCAGTCAGCAGAATACAATTCAGCTCCTGTTTGAGGAGACTACCCAAGTCCAGGGGAAGAACAACCTGCAGAGATTAGAGGGAACACCCTACAGTACACAGCACTCTTACAGAATCAGAAAACGTGCCTGTTGGCACCAGCCAGACTAGAAAACTCCATAACACACAGGATGTGGTGTGGAATACTCAGAAGTGTATTGCTTCAGTAGGGGAACATTAGCCCTTTACTAAACACAGCTCTAGTTCCACCTAAATAAGCTTAAAAGTGAGGAGAGACCTGAAAGAATAAAACTATTTCCAAGGAACTTAACTGCATCCCATAACCACACTCAAGAATATTTGTAATAATACAAAAGTATCCAGCACATAACAAGGTAACGCTACATTCACAATGTCTGGCATGCAATCAAATATCAGTCAAATTACCAGACAGAGAAGCAGGAAAATATGACCTCTACTGAGGAGAGAAAGCATTCAATCAACGCAGAAGCCAAACGGACAAACATATTAGAATTAGCAAACAAGTTATAATAACTGCACCCCATAGGTTACAAAAGTATGTAGAGACATGGAAGGTTTAAAAAGAGCCAACTGGGCCTCTGGAGAGGAAAACTACAATGTCTGAGATGAAAAATACACTGGATAGGACTAACAGTAGATCAGATGTTATAGAAGAAAAGACACAGCAATAGAAACTATCCAAATGAAGCATAGAAAGTAAAAAGGAAATGAAAAAAAATTAACACAGCATCAAGGAGCTGTGAAAAAACTTCAAATAGCCAAATATACATATAGTTTGAGTCCCCAAAGAAGAAGAGAAAGAAAAGGTGGCAGACAACTACTGAAGTCCCCGTGCCTAGAGCTTGTGCTCCGCAACAAGAGAAGCCACCGAATGACAAGCCCAGGAACCGCAAGGAAGAGTAGCCCCTGCTCGCTGCAACTAGAGAAAGCCCGCGCACAGCAACGAAGACCCAACGCAGCCGAAAATAAAATAAAATAAAATAAATAAATTTACAAAAAAAAAAAAGAAAAGGTGGCCGAATATTCTTTGAAGGAATAACGACTGAAAATATTCCAAATTGATAGAAACTACAAAACCTACCTGCCCAAGAAGCTCAAAACAAAAACAAAAATAAACAAACAAGCAAAAAAAAAAACCACCCAAGTTCAATAAACACGAAGGAAACTATATCCAGGCACATCATAATCAAACTGCTTAAAAACAGTGATAAAGAGAAAATATTAAAGCAACCAGAGAAATTGACATTTTAAAAGCAATACCATTTACAATAGCATTAAAATAGAAAATACTTAGAAATAAATCAGATAAAATATGTGCAAAAACTAAACAATGAAAATTATAAAACGTTGCTGAGAGAAATGAAAGAAAACTTAAATAAATGGAGAGTTATATTATGTTCATGAGTCAGAAAACTCACTCTTATTAAGATGGCAATTCTCCTTGGCAAAATCCCAATTAAAATCCCAGCAAGCATTTTTGAAAAAATTGACAAGACAATTCTAAAATTCATATGGGAATGCAAATGACCTAGGATTTATAAAACAAGAATAAAGTTGGAGGGCTAATATTGTCTGATTTCAAAATCAGATAATACAGAATAATCAATAGTAAAGCTACAGAATCAGAACAATGGAACAAGAGTCCAGAAATAAACCTACACATATATAGACAATAATGTTGACAAGTATGGAAAGGCAACAATGAAAAAGGATAGGCTTTTGAACAAATGATGCTAAAACAAATGGATTTTGACATTGAAAAGAAAGAAAAACAAACACATTGGTCCATACTTTACTTCATATACAAGAGTTAACTTAAAATGGATTATAGACTTAAATGTAAAACCTAAAACTATAAAACCTATAGAAAAAAAATTAAGAGAAAAACCTTCATGACCTTGGTTTTGGCGAAGATGTCTTACATATGACCCAAAAGCACAATCCGTAAAAGGATAGAATGATCAATCAAACTTCACAAGAACTAAGCATGTCTGCTCTTCAAAAGACACAGGCACAGACTTGAAGAAAATCTTTGCAAATCACAGATCTGACAAAGGACTTATATTCAGAATATATAAAGAACTCTCAAAATTCAACAATAAGAGAACAAAAAAGAGAAACGAAAAGAGATTAGAACAGACACTCTAAAGAAGATCTGTGGATGGTCAATAAGCACATGAACATATGTTTGTCTCCTTTAATCATTAGGAGATGCAAATTAAAACCACATCGAGATGCCACCACACATCTATTAGAAAAGCTACAATTAAAAACTCTGATCATACCAAGTGTAGGTGAGGATGTGGAACAATTAGACCTCATAAACTGCTGGTCAGAATATAAAATCGTACAATCACTTTGGAAAAGTTTGGAATTTTGTTTAAAGTTAAATATATACTTACCGGGCTTCCCTGGTGGCGCAGTGGTTAAGAATCTGCCTGCCAATGCAGGAGATGTGGGTTCGAGCCCTGGTCCGGGAAGATCCCACATGCCACGGAGCAACTAAGCCCGTGCACCACAACTACTGATCCTGTGCTCTAGAGCCCGTGAGCCACAACTACTGAGCCCGCACACCACAACTACTGAAGCCCACGGGCCTAGAGCCTGTGCTCCACAACAAGAGAAGCCACCGCAATGAGAAGCCTGAGCACTGCAACGAAGAGCAGCCCCCACTCGCTGCAACTAGAGAAAGCCCATGCGCAGCAATGAAGACCCAACGCAGCCCAAAATAAATAAATATATACCTACCACCTGATCCAGACATCCTTCTTCTAGATATTTATCCAAGAAAAATGAAAAGATATGTCTATACAAAGACTTTTATATAAATGTTTATAGAAGCTTTATTAATAATATCTGAAAACTAAAAGCAACCACATGTCCACTCATAATGAATGGATAAACAAATTGTGGTATATCCATACAATAGAATACTACTCAGCAATAAAAATGAATATAACTGCATCAATATGGATGAATCTCAAAATAATTATGCTGAGTAAAAAAGCTAGACCAGGGACTTCCCTGGTGGTCCAGTGGTTACGACTCCACACTCCCAATGCAGGGGGCCCGGGTTCGATCCCTGGTCAGGGAACTAGATCCCACATGCTGCAACTAAGAGCCCACATGCTGCAGTGAAGACCCGGCACAGCCAAATAAATAAATAAAATATATATTAAAAAAAAAAAGCTAGATCAAAAAAAAGAGTACACAATATTATTCCATTTATGTAAATTTTTAGAAAATGCAAACTAACATCTAGTAGGGAAGGGGGCAAAAAGAGAAAGAGAGATTACAAGGGGATGCAGGATGCTTTGGGAAGTGATGGGTGTGTTCATTATCATATTTGTGATGATGGTTTCATGGATTTGTACATGTGAAAATTTAACAAATGGGTCACTTTAAATGGGTCAATGTATTGTGCGTCAGTTATCAGCTCAGTAGAGCTGATTCAAAAAGAAAAGATGCCTGATATACTGAAAAAACTGTCAAATGAGAAAAGAAGCAATAGCAAAGAAATAAATAAGAGGGGGTTAGGGGGAAACCTGAATCTTAGGTGCGAATCATGCTCCCCAAACACTATTGCCAGAACTGGACTTTGGCCTCCCAGAGTTCAACAGATACAAAGTAGACTGAGAAAAATACTGAGAACAGATCAATATGCTACAGCCTCGGGTAAAATCCAAAGTATTCAGGCAGAGCTGGGCTCCTCAGAGATGTGTTTGACTGAAAAACTTGGGTGACTTATTTAGAAAGAAGCACATACATACACACACACACATACACACACACAGAAGCTTAAAAACAGCGCCAGTAACCAGTGTGAGAAGATGAGAATACATTTGAAACCAACTGATCATTCTGAACTTCTGATATTGGTGATGCGTCAGATAGTGGCAGCTGGAAGATAGGAATGTGAGTTGAGAAACCAGAGAGGTTTTAGTGAGTCAAAGGTTCAGACCAGAAAGAGGACAGGAGAGGAGGCTAAGCAGAGGGGCAGCAAGGGGCAAGACAAAACAGACCTGTGTTCATTTCATGGCCGAGAGGCGCTGCTGAAATGACCAATGGACAAGCGTCAACTTTTTTTTTTTTTTTTTTTTTTTTTGCCGTACGCGGGCCTCTCACTGTTGCAGCCTCTCCCGTTGCGGAGCGCAGGTTCCGGACGCGCAGGCTCAGCGGCCATGGCTCACGGGCCCAGCCGCTCCGCGACATGTGGGACACGAACCCGTGTTCCCTTCATCGGCAGGCGGACTCTCAACCACTGCGTCACCAGGGAAGCCCAAGCATCAGCTTTTAGCATTTGCTACTACTTGACACAAGTTAAGAAAGGCTGAAAGGGTTCACCTGAATGCACCCCTCATTTGGGGGATAAAGAAGCTGGAGTCCTGAGGGGAGAAGTGATTTTCCCCCTAAAATCGAGCCTGTCATGACTATACACCACCCTGAGCTTGTCCTTTTTTCTTTTTTAATTTATTTTTGGCTGTGTTGGGTCTTTGTTGCTGTATGTGGATTTTCTCTAGTTGCAGCGAGCGGGGGCTACTCTTCGTTGCAGTGCGCAGACTCCTCATTGTGGTGGCTTCTCTCGTCGCGGAGCACAGGCTCTAGGTACACGGGCTTCAGTACTTGCAGGACACGGGCTTAGTAGTTGTGGCTCGTGGGCTGTAGAGCACAGGCTCAGTAGTTGTGGCTCATGGGCTTAGTTGCTCCGCGGCATGTGGGATCTTCATGGACCAGGGCTCGAACCCGTGTCTCCTGCATTGGCAGGCGGATTCTTAACCACTGCGCCACCAGGGAAGTCCCTTGACTTAGACCATCCTGATTAAAACAATAATAGCAAAAAATTATATAAGGGACTGCCCTGGTGGCGCAGTGGTTGGAAGTCCGCCTGCCAACGCAGGGGACACAGGTTCGAGAAGATCCCACGTGCTGCAGAAGCAGTAGATGCTAAAGCCAGACTGCCTGGCCTTATGTCCTCTCTCCCCCTACTTCCAGGGAGTTTGACATGTTATTAAGCCTCAGTTTCTCCATTTGTAAAATGGAGCAAACCGATAATACCACCTTGCTGGGGCTGTATTAGTCAGGTTCTTCAGAGAAACCGGACCAATAGGGTGTGTCTGTGGAGATAGATTGAGAGAAAGAAATTTTAAGGAGGAATTGGCTCACACGATTGTGGAAACTGGCAAATCTAAAATCTGCAGAGTAGACTGGTAGGCTGAGACCCAGGGAAGAGTTGCAGCTTGAGTCTGAAGGCAGTCTGCTGGTGAAATTTCTTCCTCCTTCAGAGAGAAGAGAGAATAAACACACTCAACCAAGTAGATCAGCTTACTCCAACTTGGAGTCCAAGGAGACACATGGATTCAAATTTTACCCATATAGGACGAGTAGTAATAAGAACTGCCATTAACTGGGTGTACTGCCAGACCTCACATTCAGTTTTCATGACCTCAAATCCTTACGACTCTAAGAAGCAGATCTTTTAATCCCCAGGTTAAAGATGAGGAGACTGGGACTCACAAACCTCTTTTTTTTTGGCCGCACCGCGCGGCTTGTGGGATCTTAATTCCTCGACCAGGGATTGAACCCGGGCCCCCAGCAGTGGAAGCACAGAATCCTAACCACTGCACCACCAGGGAATTCCTTGGGGCTCACAAATGGTAAGCAGTGTGACCTGGCCTGTCCAATTAAGAATAATAAGAATAAGAATAATAAGGATAATAAGGGGGGCTTCCCTGGTGGCGCAGTGGTTGAGAGTACGCCTGCCGATGCAGGGGACATGGGTTCGTGCCCCGGTCTGGGAGGATCCCACATGCCGCGGAGCGGCTAGGCCCGTGAGCCATGGCTGCTGACCCTGCGCGTTCGGAGCCTGTGCTCCGCAACGGGAGAGGCCACAACAGTGAGAGGCCCGTGTACTGCAAAAAAAAAAAAAAAAAAAAAAGAAGAATAAGGGTATGATTTGCAAAGCATTTTCACATCCATCATGTCATTTGATCTTCAAATCATCTTAACATGCTTCCTTTTTCTCAGAACACTGTGCTTTTTTCTCTACCATTTCACTAAGGTATATATTTCACAGATAAGGAAACAGAGGCAACAAGAGCTTTTGAGGTGTCTTAGCCCAGGTCACATACCTGGTTAGCTGCAGAACCAGGACTTGTGCCCCATTTCCCCATGACAGCTCTTCCTTGCCTTCACTTGTATACGACCCTGTCTCTCCACTCACTGCCTTCCCAGAAAGCTGAACTGCTGGTATCTACCACTTTACCAGGATGGCTGAATATTGGAGAAATTGCTCAGCTTCAAATAACCCCTTTAACTTTCTCCACCACCTCCCATCCAAACAATGGGCTCCCACCAACCATATTTGACAATATCATACCTTATCCCCGCCTTGGTGAATTAGGCCAGCAATGGCCCTCTGGCTCAAGCTGAGCCGATCAGATTCTCTGCCTCAAGGATTTGGAATTACACTGAGAGAACGCCTCTTTCTCCACGTGGCCAGTACTGTCATGTGTCTGCTTGGAAGCTTAGTCGTAATAATAATGTGGAAATCATTAGTGATGTTTGCCAGATATTTCCAGCTCCCTGCTTTCTGGGCATGTGGTAGGATTGCATTTTCTAGGCCCCTTGTGATTGGGTGGGTCCCTGTGCCTAGCGACTGCCAACGAGTCCTGAGTGGATCTGCTACGTGTATTCCTGTGCAGGCTCATTTAATCGTTGCTACAAGACCTTCCAAGGTTCTCTCTGCTTCTCCCTCAGAGGCCAGGAATATTTGGCTGCTTTATCAGCCTGGGTCTCAAAACAAGGAATTCCTGAGTGGAGCTCCCAGCCAACTTGCAGTGGATATGTAGTGCGAGCAAATACACAACCCTTCTTCTTCGGGTAAACCGCTAAAGCTTTGGAGCTGTTTGTTAATGCAGCATAACCTAGCCCATTCTGATGGATAATTATAGAAATAAGAGTAAGCCCTTACAAACCACTGAGGTTTGGGGATTGTAACTGCAGCATAACCTAGACCAAGGGTTGGCCAAGTATAGCCTGTGGGCTGTAGTTTTAGAAATAAAGTTTATTGGAACGCAGCCATGCTGATTTATTTACATATTGTCTATGGCTTCCTTCACGATATAACAAAAGTACTACTGAGCAATTGCAAAACAGGCCTAATGGCATGAAAAGCCTAACAAAATTTACTATTTGGTTCTAGCTAGAAAAAGTTGGCTGACCCTTGACTTAGACCATCCTGATGAAAACAACAATAGCAAAAAATTATATAAGGGACTGCCCTGGTGGCGCAGTGGTTGGAAGTCCGCCTGCCAATGCAGGGGACACGGGTTCGAGCCCTGGTCCGGGAAGATCCCACGTGCTGCAGAGCAACTGAGCCCGTGCACCACAACTACTGAGCCTGTGCTCTGGAGCCTGCGAGCCACAACTACTGAGCCCATGAGTCACAACTACTGAGGCTGTGCTGTGGAGCCTGTGAGCTACAGCTACTGAAGCCCATGCGCCTAGAGCCCGTGCGCAGCGACAAGAGAGGCCCGCACACCGCAGCGAAGAGTGGCCCCCCCGCTTGTCGCAACTAGAGAGCCCGCGTGTGGCAACAAAGACCCAACGCAGCCAAAAATAAATAAATTTATTTTTAAAAATTCTATAATAGTGTGACTGTGACAGGTGCTATTCTATGTATTTGACATGAATTAATTCACTCAGTCCACACACTGAATCTGGTCTCCCTGCCTCTATGCTTGCCTCCCCTGGTCTCCTTAAATCTGTCACCCACACAAGAAAATCAAACCACGTGGGTTTAAAATTATTCAGTGCCTTTCCATCACTACCTCCCACCTGCTATTAAGACAAAAAAGAAAAAAATCCAAACTCTTTCCATGACTTACAAGGCCCTCCATAGCCTCATTTCTCTCTCGAGCCTCATCTTCACCACTCTTGCTATTAATTTTACCCTCAACACATTTTGTCAATGATGTGCCCTCCACCTGGAGCAACCTTCCCCTCCTTCTTGGCATAATTAACTCTTCAAGTCTTGATCAGGTTCTATCTTCTCAACAACGATTCCCTAGAACCTTCCACCCTGACCCCTCCAAACCTGGCCATGTGTCCACAGTCTGGGCCCACACACTGTTCTGTATTTATGTCCATCTTGATCACTTATCACATTCTTTGGCAAGGCTAGTTCTTTATCTAGCAATCCGCTAGATAAAGAATTTTCTTAGAACCCGCGTTGATATTTATTCCATGATTATTGACTTGGGGAGGAGTGGGAAGGTGTTTCCTCTCCTAAGTTCAGAACCAGTGGAGAAATAAGGCACAGGAGACCCAGATGGAGATCAGACTATCTTCCAGATGGAGATGTTGCTACTGAGAAATCTAACTGGAGAATTGAGCTTTAGAGCTGTAGAGTACAAGATGCTGTGCTGCTTTAGTGCCCTGAGTTAGGCAGACCGACCACCCGCCCTGGCTGAGCTGGAAAATGTGGGGTGTCCCCAGGACAGGCAGAGCCTGCCCCAGTGAGCTTGAAGAGTGGGGTGTGGAGAAGGTGTGTATCCTAGGCAGGCTGCCCCCAGCAACAGGGAAGGGCACCAAGACAATGCTGCTCAGTCCTCCAAAACGGCCCTCCTCAGAGAAGGCGAGAGAGGTGCTAGAAAGGTTGTGCTCCACGGAATCCCCTCGTCACGCAAACAGGAAGCCTGGGAAACGGGGAACTCCAATGTTATTTTTTGCATCCACAGAGAACTTTGCAAGTAATAAAGTGCTATGAAATACACGATCTCTCCTGTTCTCCGATAGTATAAACTGGGACGTGCCTGTAAGTGGATTCAACATGCTGCTTCTTCCAGCCATCGATGGGTTAGCTGAGGGTTGGTTGTAGCTCCTACGCTGCCTCCTGGCATGGATTTGTGAGACTTTCCCAAAGGCGGCAGTGCTGTCGGTTGACATTCTGGCTCTCAGCATGACCAGGGCTGGAGCGAGCAGGCAGGGGCATTTGCACCCATGCCCCTCCACCCCCACCACCATGAGATCTGGACAAGATCTTCAAAGGCTGAGGAGCTGAGGGGTGGCATTTTGGAGGATGAGAGACCCAAGATTACATCATGGCACTGCCTTTACTGGTTGAGTGTCCCTGGGCAATTGACATACCCTCTCTCTGAATCAGTTTTATTTTTAGCCAAACCATTTCATAGGCTACCACAATTGTTTAAGGCAGGGGTAGCGGACATCAGACAAGGGTTGTGAGTAGGAAGAGGGAAGAAGTTCAAAAAATACTTCCAAGCTAATTCTGCAAGAGTCTGGGTGTGATCATGAAGGTGAGGGAGGAATACAGACTTTAAATTGGGGGTATTGGATGGCTGGTGACTCTGTGATGAATTAATATTAACAGAATCAAACTGGGGGAAGAAGACACGATGAAGACTATTAATTCAGTTTGGGACATGTGGAGTTTAAGGTGTCCGAGGTGTCAAACAGACAGATGACCCTAAGGCTTAGGGAAAGAGGACCAGGCTGCAGGTGGACGTGGGCATCATAATCACCATGTGGGATTTACAACGAGTTGAGTTTCATTGAAGTATTTAAATAGTGATATTTTCATACAGTCATCTCTCCCCAGACCCCATTTTATTGTCTTCATAGCAGCTATTATCATTGATAGACTATATATTTTGAGTGTGTTACGGCTTGCCTGTCTCCACTATAGGATGTGACTTTCATGAGAGCAAAGATTTTTGCCCATGTTGTTCACTGCTCTATCCTAGTGTCTAGAAAGTTACCTGGCACATAGCAGATGCTCAAAACTTTGTTGAATGAATAACTAAATGACCCTACCATGGAAGTTTACCACTGTGTTAGTTCAGGAATGTAACAATGCTAGTTGCTGTAACAATTCTCAATATCTCAGTGATGCTATTGACATTTGCGTCCATACGCTATTTGAGTTGTGGGGACTGTCTCATGTCCTGTAGGATGTTTGGTGGTATTCCTAGACTTTACATCCTGGCTGCCAGTAGTATGCCCCATCCCCCACTTGTGACACCATAAATGTCTCCAGAGCTCGCCAAGGGACACGGTTTATTTTTCACTCACATCACAGTTCATTGTGTACGGTCCAGTGGCCTCCAAAGTACGTATTCAAGGACGAAGTCTCCTTCCATCCTGAGGCTCTGCCATTCTCTAGGGCCTCAGAGAGGATTATGTGAGAGCCTAGCCTAGAAGCGGCATCCATCATTCCACCCACATGATCCACCTAACTGCGAAGAAAGCTGGGAAATGTAGTCTACCTCTGTGTCCAGAATGAAAGGAAAGGAAGTTGAGTGAAGAACCCTTATACACTGCTCGTGGGAATGTAAATTGGTGAAGCCACTATGGAAAACAGTACGGGGATTCCTCAAAAAATTAGGAATAGAACGACAATATGATCTAGCCATTCTACTTCTGGCTACTCATCCAAAGAACACAAATACACTAATTGGAAAAGATATATGCCCCCCATGTTCATTGCAGCATTATTTACAATGGCCAAGACATGAAAACAACCTAAATGTCCATCAATGGATGAATGAATAAAGATGTGATGTGTGTGTACACACACACACACACACACACACACACACACACACACACACACACAATGGAATAAGATGAAATCTTGCCACTTGTGACAACATATATGGACCTTAAGTGTATGATGCTAAGTGAAATAAGTCAGACAGGGAAAGACAAATACCACATGATTTCATTCACATGTGGAATATAAAAGACAAACAATAAATAAACCAACCCCCCAAAAAAAAATAAACACGTAGATAACAGAGAGCAGAGTAGTCATTACCTGAGGGGATCAGGGGGAGAGCAAAATGGGTAAAGGGGGTCAACATATGGTGACGGATGGAAACTGAAGTTTTGTGGTGAGCCCACTGTAGTGTATACAGAAGTAGAAATATAATGATGTATACCTGAAACTCATATAATGTTATAAACCAGTGCTACCTTGATCAATTAATCTATCTGTCTGTCTGTCTCTCAGATACTTGTTGCTGGGAGAACTCAACAAACACAATCCAAGGGATTCCTGAAGCTAGCCACTGTGCTAGGCATGGAGGCCGTTCTCTCCCTCGAAGTACTCAGTCATTCTCTCCCTAAGTCCAGGGCAGGCTTTTCCTGAATTAAAGTCGATCATAAACATAGAAGACCTACCTCAACGCTCATTGTTGGATTACCACCCAGCATCAAGGGAGGAACCCTCCTGGTTAAAATGATCAGATTTGCCCCACCTGAGACTCTCTGGGGTTTTACAGTTTACCTCTTGCAACTATCTCCTCACCATCCCAGAGGTGCTATCTGACTCACCTTCAGAACCCTGGTACTTCCTTCCCCAAATCCCTTTTCATCTAACAGGTGAGAATATTCACAGTGCTGTGTAATGCCAGCCCATAGTAGAGGCTCAATAAATATGTATTGAGTAAATGAATGTTTACTATTCTCATGCCTGATTCTGACTTCTGGAAACGGTGCTAGGGGTATCTCCTACCTCAGTCCCCAAATAAATACCATCCTCATTTGCTTCCCTGGCCCCATGAATGCCACTGGGCAATTCCCTCTGAAGCCATTTCCACTGCTGGGATGCTATGAAGGAGGTCGTTCCGTTCACTGTGTGGTGACCGCTGTGTCATTTTTAAGCAATGTATATTTTGAATGTCAAAGGAAATGTGTTATATAAAGAGGAACATTGTGTCGTGAATTTCCTCCAACGTTATCTTATTTACCTTTTAACTGGGCTTATGTTTAAACTTGCCTCTGGAGTCTTAGTCACTCAAAACACAAACACATACTTTGTAGAGAGAGTTTGCCACCCATAATATCCATGGGGCAGAAACATTTGATGATTTTTTTCTTTCTTTTTTTTTTACATGCACTTTCCCCTTCTGTCGCTCTGAGCTTAGCGTAACTGTACCTACTCTCCCTTCTGAAATGCTGTCTCTGTGAATCTCGTCTTGCTCATGCTCTTAAGCTGCTGTCTTTCAAGAAGCATTTCAAGGGAAATACACCCTGAACAGTCTCATCAAACCTCAGTAATGTCTTTTGACTATACATGTGTGATCAATACAGACTCCATTTCTCTCTTCTGCTTTCCTCATCACAATAACTACAGTCCCTCCCAGATATCATCAACACGCCAGCCCCATAAGGGACATAATGAGGAGTCCTTTCAGGAGATTAGAGTGAACATCTCTAATTGGTCCAAATTTCATTACAAGAAGCAGAGGAGAGGAGACAGTCTAGGAGGCTGAAAGTGCCCAGGACTCCTCTGAACACCAGCCTGGGGCATCTCTAGGAACAGAGACAGGCTGGCTGGAGCGTGTGGAGTCTGTCCCCAAAGCGCTATCCCTGTTATTGCCACCTCTAACCCACTTTGATGTATGTTAATTCCCAAAGATCAATCCAGAAGTTAAGAATCTAAAATTCCCCATTTTTTTTTTTTTGCGGTACGCGGGCCTCTCACTGTTGTGGCCTCTCCCATTGCAGAGCACAGGCTCCGGGGGCGCAGGCTCAGCGGCCATGGCTCACGGGCCCAGCCGCTCCGCGGCACGTGGGATCTTCCCGGACCGGGGCATGAACCCTTGTCCCCTGCATTGGCAGGCGGACTCTCAACCAGTGCGCCACCAAGGAAGCCCTAAAATTCCCCATTCTTGATAATACTCTGCATAGCGCTCATGCTCCAGCCATGATGACTTTTTGCAATGCTTCTGTCATGGGTTGAACTGCATCCCCGCCGAAAGATACACTGAAGTCCTACCCCCTGAAACATATGAATGTGATCTTATTTGGAAAGAGGGTCTTTTCAGGTGTAATCAAATTAAGATGAGGTCACACCGTAGTAGGGTGTCCTTATAAGAAGAGGAGATGTGACACAGAGACATGCGGGGAGGGCGCCATGTAAGGACGGAAGCAGAGATTTGAAGTGACGCATCTCCAAGCAAGGAATGCCAAGGATGGCCAGCAACGCCAGAAGCGAGGAGAAAGGCGTTGAACAGATTCTCCCCTAGAGCCTTCAGAGAGAACGTGGCCCTGGAAACACCTTGATTTCTGACTTCTACCTTCCAGAAGGATAAACAAATTAATTTCTGTTGTTTTAAGCCACCCAGTTAGTGATACTTTGTTATGGCAGCTCTAAAAACCTAAAACAGCCTCCACCCTGCTTCCTCCTGCCTCTTTTCCTCTGTATGGGACATTCCCTCTGCCGACATGAGTGCACCGTCCCCTCGAACCTGCCCCAGGCCCTGGAAGGTTGCCCTTGGTCTTTCATAGCCTCTGCTTCCACACCCTAACACTTGCCAGGGTGCATTCTGATGGTCTCTCTGAGCCCACAAGTCTGTGTCTTGGTCAACTTTGAATGCTCTGCACAGAACCCATTGCTTCGTGGACATTCAATAAAGGGTGAAAGAGGAGAAAAGTAAGGGAAGCTGCCAGATGGAGGAGGTGGGTCATGTCTGAGGTCAAAAGTGAAAAGGTTCAAAAAAAAAAAAAAAAAAAGAACAACAAAAAAAGTGAAAAGGTTCAAACAAAGGACGTGGCTTAAAAATCGGGGTACAAATGACTAAGGTCATCGTTTAGTAAACAAAATTTTTATACAGTTGTCTGGACAGAGACGTCTGGAGTCGTCAGGACAGAGACAGGAGCTAAAGCAAGGTACTCGGGGGCGAAGTCGACAGGGATATCCAAAGGAACTTTGAATTTTGCAGAAACATATACTGCTGGCCTGGGACACTTACCTTCCAGTCTCAGCCTTGGACCCATCTTAAAGACAGTGCCCACATGTGACTGGCATGAACAAGGGTTCATTTACCAAATCCCAGCACACTCACCCTGGGGGACAGCAGCAGGTGATTCATCTAGGAAACTTGGGAGGATGGCTCTTAGCATGAACCTCCTGAAATGACTAGTAGTGGGCTTATGGGACTCGTACCCCATAGGATAACTGCTGCAAACAGGTGTACAGTGATAGGGCATCATGGGCCTCCTGTGGGCCTCCATAAAATTGTTTCGTTTAGACTTCACATCCACCATGCTTTCTTCTTTGTATTAATGTTACTGTTGAATTAATCATTGATACTCAAAAGCAGTATGACAAGAGGCCAAGCCTGAGATCACCAAATAGACCACAGTTGGAGAACATTCATTCCTAGTTATCCTTCCAGACTCATGTAGGATTTCACTTCTTATAGGAAGCCTTCCTCTATTCCCTGTTTTATTCAACAGGATAAATTCCTCCTTACCCTTTGCCTTCAGTGTATCACGCTGCACCATCATTTCTCTGTGTTTATTTGTGTATAAGTCCAGCCTTGGACCACGGGCCAGCTTCCCAAGGGTAGGACTGAGTGTCTGCCCTTGCCAGCTCCCCAGGATTTATCACTCTGACTAATGTCATCAGTGAGGCCTAGTAATGGTCTGTTGAATCAAACTGACATGAGTGTAGAAGAGAAACCCAGTTCACAGGCTGTCGGGTCTTATATGTTAACCGTCTGAAAGCCTTAACCTCGTCCTCAGCACAGTAAATGTGCCTTGGACAGCCCGTCAATCTGAAAATCAGAGGCCAACTGGAGGGATACGTCGCCTTGCAGAGACACCAACCAAAATGACAGCCAGCTTTCACTGCTTTGAAGTCACCTACCTGTGTGAAACTAAATTCTCCACTAATAACATGGAAAAGTCTACTGAGTCATTCTTGACCAAAACGAGGTTTCCAGTTACCTAAACTTCTCCAACAAAGACATAATCCACCACCTACGCAGGTTCTTAATTCTCTCAGGGGAGTTTAATAGACTGGCTATTGGCCAGATAAATCATCCAATTAACTTCCCTGCTTGGCCTCAGCCCAGATGGCCCGCCTCCTGCTGCAGGGGCTGATTCATGCCCTATGACACCTGCCAGTGGGGCCCCTGACCTGGTTCCCAGGGGAGGACAGGGCAGCCTAAGAGAGCAAGGCAGAGAGGCGGGGGGGTAGGGGGTGGTGGGGGGCACAGCCCATGGCCCTCGGGGAGGGAGGCTTCCCCAGAAGACAGTAGTAAGCAGGGCTCCAGGCGCACGGAGCACCTGTTTACCTGGGAGCCTGACACTCCGCGGCGTTGCGAGAGTTCCTTCATGGACAGATTGCAGCCTGCAGATTACTCAGCAGCAGCGTGGGTGAGCCCGAGGGAAGCAACAGCCTTCACAAGGAAACCGGCCCACGCCCAGGTTGCATCTTTTCCCCGGGAAATTTGCCCGGGGCCACTTCCTGTGCCCACTGCCAAGAGAAGCCGGGCTGATCTGTGCTTGGGGAGGTGGGGCTTGCTGGCGGAGCTACTTCAGGTTGGGGACTTGCTTCTCATCGCTTCTCCATTCTCCCTCCACTTGTCTGACTTTTCCTGTGTATTCTAGGGCCTCCCCTCCTGAGGGCCCAGGATGAACCGGAAGCACGGAGGTCCCAAAGAAGGTATTACCAAGGGAAGACGGCAGTGGGTGCTCGCAACGGCCTTGACCGCCCTCTCCCTCAGCTACTGTCCTGCATCATCTGCTCCATCCTCCACAAAGCTCCAGAGTGAATGCCTGAGAAGGCTCATCAAAACCTCTCACTCACCTTCAAGAACCCCTTCAAAACCTCCTTGTCTGCGCTCATCAGAACTCATTAGGAAGACAGACACAGCCTCGCCTCTGCCTTCAATCTCCCCAGACCTGCCTCCAAGGTCCAGGGTAGCACCAAGGAGGGATGGGGAGCTGTGACCCCCATCACCTCCATTAGTCGCACCCTATGACACGTCGGTCTTTCCACAATCTCACGTAGAGGGCTGCGCCCACACAACTTCACGGTCCTCCCAAATACCCCCCAAACCGTCTTGAATACAGAGAATTCAGAACTATCATGTCGAAAATGCCTAATCGCATTTTAGGCTCCGGAGTAAAGCCAACTTGCATTTTCCCAAACACACCATGCTGGTTTTTGTCCGTCAAATAGCAATATTTGTGGAGCCAGACACTGGCAACGCCATCAGGAACCACAGTCAGACGCAGCGTTCTGAGTTCCCAGAAGGGAAGATGAAACTGAACAAGCAAATATGCCTTTGCACGGGCTGCTCCCTCTGTCAGGGATGCCCTTTCTCCTCTGCTTCCTGGCCCAGTAGCAAACTCCCACTCCCTCTTCAAGACTCAGCCCAAATGCCATTTTATCTGTCAGGTCATTCTCAGCCTTTTCCCGGTGATATACCCTCTGGGTTCTCATCCTATCTTGGCCCATTTTGCTGTGTGTCTCTCCCCATAAGGATGCAACCTCCCTGGGGCTAGGAATCACATGACCTCATTTCTGCAGTCTCATGATACGTGCCCAATAAATATTGGTGGGTTGACAGAGCGTCATCTCATAGCCTTTTGGATCGCCTTCAAAATAGAGCCCCAATCTGACTAGCTCACCGCTCCACTGCCCCTGCTAGGGTCCAAGGCCCCCTGGACCTCCACATCACCCACCCTGGTCTCCCTGCTTCCCATCTTTCTCCCTACACAGTTCTCCATTCAGTGGCTCGTAGACCCCTTACAGCATAAATCCCATTACATTGTTCCCAGTTCAAAATCCCCCACACTGAGTCTTACCCCAAGTCCCCGCCATCGCCCATAAGGCCCTATGTGAATGGGCCTCAGGTAATTTGGGTACCTCCCCTCATTTTGTCCCCACTTTCTGTACCTCATGGCAGCCACAATGACCTGCTTCTGAAACCCACCCAGCATGCTCCCACCTCCCAGCCTTTGCCCTGCCGTTCCCTCTTCCCAGACACGTTTCCTCCGACACCTTCACGCCTCACTACTTCCCTTCCCCAGTTCTCTGCGGGCTTCCCTGGCCTCTATCTGAAACAGCATCCTCCATGACCCAGCCTCCCCTTGCCTGCTTCATTGCTATGTTTCTAGCACTTCTCCTCATTAGCACTGGGCTTGTTAGATGTGCTCATAGACTTGCTATTGGCCGTTGCCCACGCCCTGTGCCCTCAGGGGCCTGAGGTTTGCCCCAGGCCATATGTGCCACAAGTCTCTCCTGAGTAAGATGCTCTGGAAGCCCCATTTCCCACTCCTGGGGGCAGACACTAAGGGATCTTGGCGGGGGGTGAGACCGCCTTCTCCTTCTCCCCCGTTCTGGGGTGGAGCCGTGATCATGGAGCTCCTGGGGCAACAGTGAGGCTGGAGGACCCACTCACAGCTCGGCACTGATGAAAGGTCTATTTGTGGGCCCTCTCTCACCGCAAGGGCTGGCTCAGGAGGGTGGAGTGTAACCCAGATACCATCGTGCTTTGGCCAAATCACACTCCTCAAACCATTTCCTGGCAGAATATGGGGCAAGTCGAGCAGCGAGGACTGTACAGATTCATCAGTGTCTATACTGAAGCCAGGGACATTACCTGGTCACAGTCTTCCTCTGCTTGACAGCCCTGAAGGACCCCCTTCGCTTCTTTTCTGGGGCTTCGTGGAGCTGACAAGACTTTCCAGACGTGGCTCCTGACTTCCTGTCCACGCCCGACTCTCTGCGCAGTCAGGAGCTCTCCCCACTCCGCACATTCAGCACTTCCTACTCTTTGCTCCAGCTCTCCTAAACACTGCGGTTCCCCTGAGGCGCCACGCTCTCTCAAGCCTCTGCACCCTGGCTTAAGCCGGTCGTCCTGCCTGGGTCACCCTTTCCTCTGTCTTTGGTGAATACAACCCATTCATCTTTCAAGCCTCACTTCAAAGACACCACCTCCATGAAGTATTGCCTGACACCTCCTCAGAATTTGCCCCCAACCAGACACAAATGCTCTCCTGGGTGCCCTCCTGGAGCTGCCTCAGAGCAAGATCAGGTGAGCAAATACTTTGTAACCAAGAACAGGCATCATTGGCGACTTCCCCATCGCTAAAGATTGAAGTGCTGCGGGTTTTCTACCAGCAGATTCAATTTAGTTCAACAAGCATTTATTATGTAACTGTTTAAGCCAAACACATTCACAAATACCTACTGAATTATAGTAGATCCCTAAACTCATTACCTGGATAACCAAAAATGGACTGTTTTTAAGGTTCATGACTTTTTTTTTTAATATTCCTAAGCTTCTATAATCTTAGCCATATTATCGGAGTCTCACTATCAGAAGCATTTGATGCTTGTTCCTAAAAAGGAAGACTCTAACAGACTTTTCTGGAGTTGGTGCACAAATGAGCTAGTTTGCATACTGTTTGAATATAGTTAATGTTGATTTCAAGGCTGCAACGTTAAGCACGTAAGAAGATGAAAAGAAATTAAGTAAGAATCCATCCAGCACTATGGTCCACACAGCCACTCACTGATGCTTAAAAAAAGTGTGGGTTTTCCCTGAGGTTACAGAATCCATTCAAAATAGGAGCTGAATGGACCACATCCACCATCACCACCCTGACCCCAGTCATCACACATATAAATTATCGCCATAATTTTTCAACTGTTCCACTGGCTTCTTCTCTTGACCCCCAATCGACTCTCCACATACCATCCAAGGTGACACTTTTCAAAATGTCAGATCACATCATTCCTTTGCTCAAAAACTTCCAATGGTGTCCTAGAAGCATTGCTGTCCTGACCTTGTGCCCTCTGCCTTCACCTGTGCCAACCAAAGGACATTCACCTGCAACTCTCTGCCGCAGAGCCTTTTGTTGTGGCTGGGGAAGCTCACATAGCCAAGCACAGGGCAAGCAGAACATGCCGGATAGTTAATGCCCTTGGACACAGCCCTCAACCATCAATGGCTGGGGAAGAGTGGACCAGGACAGCATGAAGGCATCCTCTACACCGGTCCCCAGAGCTCCCAGGAGGACCAAGCTCTAGTTGCTCACAGCTTGATGATGCCCCTTTTCTTGGTTTCCTTCTCTTCCCTGTCTTACTTCTCCACCCCTCTCCTGATATTTCCTGGAACCGCTTCCCACATAGACCACCCAGATGCTAGTCTCAGGATAGGCGTCCAGGGGACCCTACACAAGACAAGTGGCTTTACTGCCTCGAGAGTAAGGGCCAGAGTCTGCGCTGCAGCCCACAAGGGTCTCCACGTGCGGCCCCTGCATACATTCTCCCCCCGTTCACTCCATCCCAGCCACTTGGGCTTCCTGGCTGTTTCTAGAACATTCTAAGCATGTGTTCAACTCAGAGGCTTCTCTGCTACTTCCTTTTCCTGGAAGACTTACTTATCTGTTTATAAGTTTTGTGTTTATACGTTTATGGTCACCACCACCGTCTCTCCAAGTAGAACAAAATCCCAAGGAGGGGAGTGACTTCCTCTGTTTTGTTCACTGTACCATCTTCAGTGATCAGAATAGTGCTGGACACATGGTAGATGCTCAAGAGATATTTGTTAAATTGCTGAATTCGTGATGACACGAGTGAAACCTGATTAAGACCAATGAAAATCCTTGTGAAACACCTGCAGGCCCCCAGCTACTAGTATTGGAACCACTGCAAGGAAGATTTCATCTCAGCATGAATAATCCAGTCCTTTTACTTCTTCTGTGATGAGGGCCAGAGAGGGTGAGCACAGTACCTAACATCACACAATTCCTCAGCAGCAGAGCCAAGAGAAAATCCCAGCTCCACCTGGGTTGTGGAGGGAAGCGAACCAGTCAGGCGACGTGTAACCGCGGGCACACCACTTGTAAGCTTTGTGACTTCAATAAATAACCAGGGCAAATTTCTTAACCTTTCTGAGTAGATGTTTTGTCATCAGTAAAGGAGGATGGTACAGCTATTTCAACAAATTCAGGTGATTACATACAATAACAAGTATAAAAAAGTTTGGCACGTAGTATTAAATAGATGTTCATCAAACCTTAAGAAACACTAAGAGACGCTCAGTAAAGACAGCATGCTGACAATAATAACAGTCATACTTTGTTGAGGCTGACGATGTCCCAGGCACAGTGCTGGGAGACTTCACCTGCACGATTTCATTTAATCCTTACAACATCCCCTGAGGTTGGTACTGATTCTATTCCATTCTACAGCTGAAGAAACTGAGGCTCATAGAGGTTTCCTAGGACTTCCCAGGTGGCGCAATTGTTAAGAATCCGCCTGCCAATTCAGGGGACACGGGTTCGAGCCCTGGTCCAGGAAGATCTCACATGCCGCGGAGCAACTAAGCCCATGCGCCACAACTACTGAGCCCGCACGCCACAACTACTGAACCCCACACGATCTAGGGCCCATGCTTCGCAACAAGAGAAGCCACTGCAATGAGAAGCCCATGCACCGCATCGAAGAATGGCCCCCGCTTGCCGCAACTAGAGAAAGCCCGCACGCAGCAACAAAGACCCAGTGCAGCCAAAAATAAAAATTTAAAAAAAAAAAAAAAGAGAGAGAGGTTTCCTAGCTTGCCCAGGATTACAAAGATGAACTCCCATTGGTCTGACCCTGGACGCTGGGCTCCCAACCACTATACTGTACTGCTTGAAGAGCATGGCCGTTATGTCCTTGGAGATCTCTTTAATATCAAAGACTTGTGAAATAGAGAGGACACACTTTGCTCCCAGCAGGACCAGGCTAAAGGCATTTCCCAAATCTGAGAATAGCTAACCCTTTGAAATTGCGGTAGAGGGAAACTCTTTGAGCTGCATTAGCCATATGTTCCAGGGCCTCCCAGTTCTAAAACCGGGAATCCAATTTGCTATCGTTTAATCCCATCTTTACCCTAGGTAGGAAACGTTCCTTCAGAGAGTAAAGTCACTGCTTGTGTGTGTCTGTGTGCGTGTGTATGTGTGTGTCTTTGTCTCTATCTCTCTCTGGTCTCTCTTTCTCTCTGTCTCTGTCACTGTCTCTCTCTCTCACACACACACACGCACACACACACACACACACTCTATCTCTCTCTCACCTTAATTCACTGATCTCTCTAGCGCAGTGATTCTCAAAGTGCAGTCCGTGGACTCACGGCATCAGCATCGTCTGGAAAGTCACGGACATGCGGCATCTCAGGCCCTGCCCCAGACCTACAGAGTCAGACCCTCTGGATTCTTTGCCTCCATGAGCCCTTCAGGTGATTCTTACATATACTAAAGTCTGAGAAGCACGGCGTTAGCCGGCAAAAAGCAACGTCTCCATTCTCCCCGCCCCCTTCTCCCAACTGGGCTTAAGAATAAATCACGGCTCTTCTTGGCCTTTAAATGTCAAGGATCCTGAGCTCAGAGAACAAGGACTCTGCTAGAAAGGCCAAGCCGAAGTCCTGGTCTGGGAGGGTCGGGGCTCCAGTCTCCGCCAGAGCTGCATGTGCAGCTCACTCAGAAATCACAGCTTCTCAGAAAGGCGCCTCCCTTTCACGAAGAAAGACAATAAAATCCACAGTTGGAGGGACAATATAAAAACGGACCTGGTAGGGAAGCAGCAACCTCCAAATGGAAAGAGCTGGCTTCAGGGCAGGGAGGAGGGGCTGAGATGAAGGGGCCCCTGGGGCCTGGCAGCCTCTCCAAAGTTACCCCTCCACACTTCCTCAGCTCAGCCACCCAGATGGCCTCGTTCGCTGCGGCCCCACTTCAGTCACATAAAGAGTGATAAAGGAAGACAAGGGCGGAATAACCTCTAAATAAAAGATGAGGTAATTTTGAAGGCACATTAGGGTTTTCTGTGTATTGTGGCTCGTGGTGTTTTATTCAAACCCAGGGAGAGGCAGCTGCTCGACCGCGCGGGGCTGTCGCCCTCGTAAAGCACCACGGCCGGCCATGCAAATGGTCCAGGGCTGGGCTCCGCGGCCCCGATGGCTTGGGGAAGGATGGGAAAAATAGGGAGAAGACATTTGCCATCCTCTCGGCCTGGATTTCATTGCAACAGGCGTTGCCACCGCAGGAATAAAAATGAAGCATTCTGGGCTTTGCCCTTCCTCTCGGGCTTGTGTCTTCCAGAGGGGAGGGTCGCCGGGAACCCTCCCATAGTACAATAGAGACCAGTCCTGAAATGAGCTGGCTGACAGTAACACTTGACAATTCAGAGAGCGTTGCTTTTGCAGAATCGAAACGTCCAAATATCCCAGAAGCCTGGAAGAGGACAGGAAACGCCTTTTCAAAGGGGCCAAGAAGATTCTGGGAAGGAAAACTTGGGAGGACAAAGTGGATGACCCAGTGCAGGGTATTTCACCATTTATTTTTAGGCCCCTCAAGACAATAAGGAAGTCGAGCTTTCCTAGCAGACAGTAACCCTAAAACTGACCACGGACTCCTCTGCTCCCTGTTTATCACATATGAAACTGGGTTTGTGTCACAAAGTCGCAGCTTAATCACGATCTCCATGAACGCCATTAAGGCCAAGGGTGTTCCCTGAGCACTTCTTTGTGTCTGCCCGAAACTAGGGGCTTTACAGGCATATCTTCAGCCCCCCATAGGGTAGAAAATTTATCCCCACTTTACAGATGTAAAAAGAGGTGCAGTAACTCACCCAAGACACAGCAGAAGAGCTAGGACTCAAATCTGGGTCTCCTTGACTCCCAGTATATGCAGCAAATGGTTTGAGGATATTACGTCTATGTTAATAATATTAGGGATAGTTAACACTAGTGGAATACTTACCAAGTGCCAAGCACTGTTCTAAATTCTGTATGACCTCATTTAATCCTCACAACAGTAGGGAATTGAGGCCCAGAGAGGCAAATGGAAGAGTGAAGTTCTCCCAGCTAAGAAGCCGAACATCTAGGCCACAAACCACAAGGGAATGTACACAGGAGTCACGTTACGTTCACCACTTTTTACGTTATTAATGCGTTTGCAGCACCTCCTAGGTACCGAGCACCATGGCAGGCACTTGCAGTGGATAGAAGCCCGCAAGGATGAGTCAGATGTGGTCCCTGCCTTCAGAGCAGCTTCTAATCTTGTGAAAGGGAGACTGAGACATGCCGACGGGGAATGAAAGGGGCAGGGTGAGTTTACACTCGGATCTTCTGTAAACGTGAGGTCTTCTGTTGACAGTGAGGTCTCCTACACCTGGCCTCCTAGATGGTTTCACTGGATTTGTTCCCATAGATACATGTAGACACAAGCAAGCTTTGAAAGTCCCCAATGTCAGCCAGCCTAATTCCCTGAGTTAGCGACAGCCAAATACAGAGGCTTCCTGAATCCTTTCAAGGACTAGCTAGCCCAGTGTTTTCCAAATCCTGGAGAGGGCATCCAGGTCTCCACCCTCACCCCTGAGATGCAAGAACTGTACTGTTTTGAGACTGCCTTGGATATCTGTTTGTACCCCCTACCCTGGCCTGAATTCCCCTTACCCTAGCAGAAAGGGGCATGGTGAAGGAAGGAAGGGAGAAAGGAAGGGAGGGAGAGAAGGAGGAAAGGAGGGAGACAAACTACAGGATCATAAATTGGGGAGGACCTGGGATTCCTCCTACCCAGGACTTCTACTCCAGAACTATATGATCTTAGGCAAGTAGTTTAACCTCTCTGCACGGCTATTTATTTTTCCATAAAACAGAGATAATAGTTGCAGTCCCCTATGGCGAGGTTGTGAGGAATAAATGGGTTAATGCATGGAAAGCTCTTAGAAGAGGGCTACTATCTGGAAAGCACTCCATGAGCATTGCACATTGCTATTCAATTTACAAATATTTATTGAGGACCAGCGAGGGTTAGGACAACTGATGTGCACATGGTTCATACAAAGCACGGTGTCAGACATATTCCAGCTTTTGCAGCAGCCCTGGAGTGAGGAATCCCAGGATCTCCTCAGGCAGAGAGTTCCAGCATAAAGAGACCAGGGCTTTCTTAGCAGGGCTCAGCGGTCCGTTGGCTCCAGACAGCCTAGGACCGAGTCCTGATCCCTCACTTACCAGCTATGAGAACTTGGATGACCCAGTTATCTGTTTCTTCATCTACAAAGGGAAGGATAATGACACTACTGCCTCCTGGGGTGTGTTGCAAAGAGATAATCCATGAAAAGCACATACTACAGGGCACAGAGCAAATGCTCAAAAATGGGAGCTATTATGATTATGTTATTATCATCTGACCCATCTTTTCCAACCCAGCTTAAATGGCACCTCTTCCAGGCAGCCTTCCAAGCTCTCTCCTGTTAAAAGTTCTAATCTCTACCTCTCTCTAGGCGAACTTATGACTTTTTATTTGATTTAAATTATCTATCTTTTATTTTATCCACCCCACTGGACTATGGGCTTCTTGAGGGCAGGGATTTTGTCGATTTGTTACCATATGCTCTGACCAGTTTCTGGCAAGTAGCAGGTACCCAATAAGTTTTGCTGAATAAATGCATGAAGAAATGACTGAATGAGGGAGGTGATTAGTCTCTGCCTAGGAGGAGAGGTAGGGTCAAGGCAGGTGGGAACTGGGGTAAGAGTCAAGGTTTACAGGAGCTTAGAACATGTGGGGAAAGGCACGAACACACGTTTTTGTGTTTTGCTTTGAACTGACACTTTGCGCCAGAGACTTGTCTAAGAGCTTTACGTGCATTGAACCATTGACCCCTCTCAAGAACCTGGTGAGGCGGTTTCTATTGTCATTGTCATTTTGCAGGTGAGGAAACTGATAAAGAGAAGGGTAATTTGTCCTCGGCTATGCAGCCAGCAGGAGACTGAGATGGGATTTGAACCCAGGCATTTGGGCTATGGGTAGTAGCATTCAGGTTGAGCGTCATAGGACACGACGACCTGTGAAATGGGCTGCTTAACACCTCCCAGGTGGCAACCCCTCACTGCAGCTCTAGCTCCTTCCTTCTCTGGCCCCGGGGGATCCAGCCCTTCCTGTCACCACCTCCTCTTCCCACTGCCAGGGTCAAGAGCCCTCTTCAAAGGTCTCCCCCCAGCAAGTCCCATCCAGGGCCAGCCGCTCAGCAGGTACAGTCCTGCAGCAAATTTTGCAGACCCTGTCCCAGAGCGGAAAAGGTGAGGGAATTGCACGCTTGGGGTTGCCAGATGAGTGAGTGCGGTGGGAACACCCTTCGTGCCAGCTGAGCTGAGCTCTGCACACCTGGCCACTGGCAGCCCTGGGACATCTGGAATCCTGTAAATGGGGCCTCCGTTCCATCCAGACAGAAATTCCTTCTCCTTATTTGGTCCCTCTGCTCAGCTGAGGCCAAACCTACCTCTGGGTAGGACGGAGGGTGGAGAGGCAGGGCCACCACACAGCCGACACGCCTACCTGGGAGCTCAGGAAGGAGAACCGGCGTTTCATTCCTTCCCCTTAGCCAGACTGTCCTGGTGGATATCCCACTCAAGTAACTTCTATCCATCCAGCCCCAGATCTGTGAGCCCCTCTCCAGCCTCTGCCTGCACCCTATTATTCACCCAGGAAGCCCAGGTTCTCATCAGAGGCTGTCCATTGCCTTGAACCTCAAGCCAGTCAGCCAGCAAACGTGCAGTGAAGACTCCCACGAGCCGGGGCCTCTGCTAGACACTGGGAATCAGCCCCTAGCTTCTGGTCTGACAAGCATGAAACCAATATTCGCAAATAATGAATTACTATGTGACGAGTGTTTCAAGACACAAGACACAAAGGGAGAGTGAAGGGGAAAAGGCATTTGAAAGCAGAGGGCCGGCTGGGAATCATTAGCTGAACACTGCTATGGGCTGGGAGGCCTTTCCATCCCTTTGAAAGGCTTGCCAGGTGCTGTCTGTGGACACGGTTTCCTGAACAGCCCCACATGACCTACATGTCATGCAAGGCACAGGAGATATGGCCTCTGCCCTCCAGGAACATCGCCTTTGATTACTCGTTAACCAATGCAAAGATGGCAAATGAAGGCTACCAGGAGGTTCGCGTCCGCCTATCCAGGGTAGCTAGTCAGTGTTCACCCCGTGCTTCTGGAAAGGAGCCAGGATGCTTCATCCCCGGCAGCCCAGCACACCGGGAACGGAGGCGTCCAGTGCATGACTGTCCAATAATTGAATGAGTGCATGATTCGGAAGAAAGTGAGGACAGAAGGAAGAATCTGAATCCAATTAGGGAGAGGGATGGCTCGTGGGTATGATGACTATATATCCCGGCTTGCCAGGGACAATCCCAGCACATACCTGTTATCCTAATGTAATTATGAATCACACCCTCTTTCACTCTCAGAAGTGTCCGGGGTTACATGATCTATTAGATGGCCACCCAGTTTAGAGTACCTTTTGTAAAGAAATGCAGCTTTATTCTTATTCAGGTAGTAACTGCCGATGCAGGTAAACGTTACCTAGTACAGGTGAGCTGGAGAGAGGTCAGCCAATGGCGGCTTGTGTGGAGGGTCTGGGGTGTGCCCCGGAATCGAATCTTCAGCTGTGAACTTTGAAAAACTCCAAGGAGGATGGAGATTTGGGTAAAACAACTCACAGGAAGCGAATTCGAAATGGATGGACCCAAGAGTCAGGTCCTTTAATGTATCATCAACAGTGGGCATTATATCTCACAAAAAGCAAATCATTCATTTACTTACCTTTCTTGAGCTTCAAATTCATGGTCTTTAAAATGTAAGCGATAGTACTTGTTCCACCTCCTTGCAGAGCTGTTGTGACTATCCGATGAGTTAATGCATACGCTTTCTAAACTGGGAAGTGCTGAATCAGCACAAGGTGTTATTGGTTATCATGAGTTAATTAGATATCATTATTAAGTCTGAACTGTTCAATTATATCAGCTTTCACAAACACAGCTCACACCCACTGACCTCCCCTTCCCTATGGAAGGCATGAGAACCAGATCACACTCTTTTTTTTTTTTTTCTCACTGCCAACAGCTGACCTTCCTCTTTGCTATTCGTCTCCTCCTTTACCACAGGCAAAGCCTGCTGCTTGGCACCTTACAGACGCTCAATAGTTTTGCTGACAAATAAATAAAAGAAATCCCAGCTCCCAGGTCACCTCTAGGAAACCTGCCTCAACCTCTCCAGGCAGAGTTATTCCCCAAAGCCTCTGACAGATTCTATCTTCTTTCCTACATTTGTTCTCCAACTGGACTCCAGTGTGAGAACTGAATTAACATCACCTGAATCCTGCTTCTCCAGGGCCTGTGGAGAAGTTTCTCACCCGTGCCTCTCTCTCCTCCTGGTGCCTGGCAACCTTTCCAAACAAGGCGCTTAGTAATGGGTGTTAAGTGAATGCTTTTGCATCTCTTTAGTTTGGTGTGTTTCTGCATGTGCTGTTCCCTCTGGTGGTACCCTCTTCCCTCTCTTCATCACTTGTTTATCTCCTATCGCCCTCTGCAACCCAGCTGGAGCATCACTTCCCCTGAAGAGCCCTTGATGCTTTCCCAGATTTGGAGGAATCCTGGTCTCTTAACCCCCTTGGGAACATCACAGATCTCTAGTGCTTACCTCAGCAGGAACATTACATTATGGGATTCTTTTTTTAATGTTTGGCTCCTGAACTGAACTGTAAGAAGCCAGAGGGGAACCAGAGACCAGAGCCCATGCCTGTTTTGTGCACTGTCATATTCCCAAAACCTAACAGAGCACGTAAAGGGCAATATAGTGGTCAAATACATGAATCAATGTGATGGGAGGACACTCTAGCGAAAATGTCCAGAAGACACTCCGAAGACCAGGGTGGGCATTCTGCCAGCTCCCCCCAAATCATCGTTGTGACCACGTCTGATCAAGTGCCTCCAATGAGTCTGGTCCTGAGATTCATGCATATATATATATACACACTCATTCATTTAATCCTCCCAACAACACACGGAGGAAAGATTCTTATTTTACCGATAAGAAATATGACACACAGCTCCTAAATCTGAATTATATCACAGAAACACTCAACTGAACAATTTTCTCCACCACGTTGCCCACAAGTCCTTAAAAACTACGAAGAGAGTCCTATTCCTTGAGAATACATTAAAGGGCCTTAGAAAATTCTAAGAAATATTATTTAATGATGACTTTTACTTTTTTGTCCTAGTTTTTGTTTCTTGTGCATATGAGGGTGTAGGAGGGAGAAAGCAAAGTGATCTGAATTTGTTTTCCTGCTTTCTCCTAAAACTGCATTCTAGCTCTGTTCTGAGAATCTTGAAGGAGGATGGGAAGGACACCCACCTAAGCATCGTCCTGGGCAAATCTCTTCTCTCTGTGACTGAGTTTCCCCGCCTACAAAAGGTGGATAAATACTACTTACCTCACTAGGAGTTTGGAGATTTAATTAATGCTTGCAAAGCACTTTGAGATTGGAGGTGAAGAGGCTTCTTAGGGAACTGTTAGTATCAGCACCTAAGAGCAGTCAGTCTCTGAGGAAATGTAATCAGGATGAGGGATGCCGTGCAGGCCCCTCCTGGACCACCCTTTCCTCCTTAAGAAGCCATATTGGGCTTTTCCCTGTCTCCTAAACCTGGCATTCTTGCCACCAGGCCCCTGGCCACACCATTTCCCTGCCCGCAATTCCCTCCCTCCCCTTCACATATTTAAACTCTCTAGGAATACCTCAGGTCCCATTTGCTCCGCAGTCTTCCCTAACCGGTGACTCAATCATTCATTCATTCCTTCAACAAGGCTTGGTTGAGTGCCTACTGTGGCACTGGGAACACTGTTAATTAAAGATTCTTGTCCCCATACAACAGGAGTGGAGACTGAGGCTCAGACAAGTTATACAATCCATCCAAGATCACACGGCGAGGTAGTGACTGAATCAGGATTGAAACTCACATTTCCCAGGCTCCAAAACCCACAGCATTTCATTTACTTTGTGCCACCTTCTGCCACAAATCACGGTACGTGGTCCAACAGGGAAAGAATTCTGACTCACCTGATTATAATTTGCAAGCTCTGTACAAACTAGGTGGCTAAATCTCATGCATGGGTTGTCCTTGAAATTCCTTTCATAACTAGGTCCCTTTCAATAGTGTCGCCAAGGGAGCGACTTGAAATTGGAGTGAGAGGAAAGCAAAACACTTCATTCTAAGGAAAAAACAAACAAACAAACAAAAACACTTCTCACTCTACAGGCTCCACTTCACAAGTCCTCTGGCCAACGCTGCTTCAAATCAGTCTTCACCTCTCAAATGAAAACTCCAAGCATCTCACACTCTCTCGTTTTTGATGCCAGGGAAAAAACTACAGGGGAGTAGATAGTAATGTGGGTTTTGAACAGACCAATAAGAGATTTCTGCCCTGCCCGTTACTGACAACAAGACCTTGGGCAAATCAGTAAAATTCCCTGGCACTCAGTGTCCTCATCTGTAAAATGGGCACAATGATGGAGATTGGCACCTTCCCACGGTCACACACCAGTATCTCAAAAAATCATACAAAGTAACCAGGCCTGGAGTCTAACTATAGGCATTGTCTTCAGAATTGCACACAGGGATTACGGTCCACAGTATTCAACTACCTTACGTTCTGCGATTTTGCTCTGACACTTCTGCCGTTAAGAGTAGTAGGCCACAGACGGCTTTGCCGAGGTGCTGTGGAATTCTGCACATGGACTCATTCTGACTTCCTTTCCTCTTACTGGAGCTCGGTGGAGCTCGGCTGTTATCAAGACAGTTAATCATTGCACCAGTCCCATGGGACTCAGGCTAACCAGGAGGCAGAGGACAAAGTTTTGTGGTCAGCACACAAGAGAAGCTAAGTCTCCCCCAGACTTATAAAGAGCTCCTGAACGAGAGGCTGCAAGTGGGGTGCATTTGGCCACTGAGAAGTTTGGGTCGGCCGCCCTTTGAAAATTAGATTTTATAATTAAAATTCAATTTCTGGCTTCTCTTGACACATTAGAAAAAACTGGCAAATTTGGGCCTCTAGTTTGGCATGGCAGCAATCAGCTGGAGCTGAGGGACTTGGGCTGTCCACTTCTCCCCGACTCCACCCCTCAGGCACAGCACGCCACACTGGAAACCACCTGCTTCACTCATCTGCATTACTTGCCTAGGCTTGACAGGCATTTGTTTTCTATCCCTAACTGAACAATATCCAGGACTCAGAACATATTGTTCCTTCTGCCTGGAAGGGCCTTACTACCCCAACACTCTTTCTCTGACACTGACTCTTACTTAGGACTCCTACTCATCCTTCAAGACAAGCTCATGTGTCACCTCCTCCAGGAAGCCTTTCCTGACGGCCGACTCCTCCCTTCTCTGACTGGTTTCCTGAGTGTTTCCGTTATCTACCGTTGCCTAACAAATTACTTGAAACAATAATAAATTAGTACTGGCCTTTGAGAGGAGGTGTCAGTTCCTCACCACATGGAACTTTCTATAGGGCTGTGTAAGTGTCCTCATGATGTGGTAGCTGACTTCTCCTAGAGAGAGTGATTCCCAAAAAAGGGCGGAAGCCACAACGTTTTTTCTGACTTCACCTTGTAAGTAAGTCATGCCCCATCACGTCTGCAGTATCCTCTTTTCTACGTGGGTCAGCCCTATTCGTGGGAGAGGGGACCGACTACATAAGGGCATCAGATATGAGGGTCACTGGGGGTCGTCATGGAGACTGGATACCACACTGAGTTCCAATCGGCCTCCAACCTCTGTCCTGGCACTTTTCATGCTGTATTAAAGTTATTGCCTTACCTATCTCTCTCACCAAAACTGTGACTTATTAAGGAATTGTCTCTTTGATCCTGATATTCCCAATGCTGACAAATAGTGACTGTAAGCTCCCTGAGGGGACGAATCTTTGTCCGTCTTATTTCCTGATAAAGCTCTAGCACCTAGAACACTGTAGGTGCTCAAAAACTAATCGCTGATGTAAATGAATGGGTGAACCAGTTTACTGGGACCTCCTGGTCTAGATGTCAGAAAATTTGCCATATTATTTTAAATCATAGATTAAGAAAATTCAAGATTCTCTTTTGGTTTACAGAGAAGGTTCTAGAGATGCTCAGAGGTGGATCAACCTATGAGCATTTGTTCAGGACACAAAATGAGATCATGGGCCAGAGGCTTAGCCCTGTGCTCCGCATGCAGTGGGCACCCATCCAGGCTCAGATCTTTTCTGTCACCTCTTGATATCCCTCCACCCAGCCTCATCAATCCCCATCGCTCCTACAGCATGATGCTAAAGTGCGTGAACTCACTGAGGATGACTGGGGGTCAATCCCCACCTCCCCTCTTCATTAGCTAAAGGAGCTTCAGCAAATCACTGAGCCTCTCTGTGCCTCAAGTTTCTCATCTGTAAAATGGGAGTTAAAACAGATGCTTTCTCACATGTTTGTGGTGAGGACTGAATGAGATCATGTGATCATGTGTTTCCCTTAGCACTGTGCCTGGCACAACTATAAGAAGCATTTCATAAATGCTAAATATCATCATTATGCAGCACTGAAGCCACAAGCCTGCGATGGATCATATTACAAACGTCAAGAAAGGGGCTTCCCTAGTGGCGCAGTGTGGTTAAAGAATCCGCCTGCCGATGCAGGGGACACGGGTTTTATCCCTGGCCCGGGAAGATCCCACATGCCACGAAGCAAGAAAGCCCGTGCGCCACAACTGCTGAGCCCGCGTGCCACAACTACCGAAGCCAGCGCACCTAGAGCCCATGCTCCGCAACAAGAGAAGCCACCGCAATGAGAAGCCAGCGCACCACAATGAAGAGTAGCCCCCGCTTACCACAGCTAGAGAAAGCCTGCACGCAGCAGCGAAGACCCAACATAGCCAAAAATAAATAATTTTTTTTAAAAATGTCAAAAAGGTAAATTTAATAAACAAACAGGGTTTTTAATGTCCCCATTAGTATGGATTAGAGGATTAAATCTATTCTAATTCCTGCTGTCTGGGTAATACGCCAGCTAGGCATCCTCAAATATAAAATCACTTCATCTACCTTTCATTTGAGGAGGGAAAAAAAAAATCAATGCATTCTTGTTTTCCTCTCTTACCCTTTGCTTATTTTTATACCAAAGAAGGTTACTGTGCAAACCACCATTGTGTGACCCATAAATAATGACCCGCGCGTTCGTGTAGTCAGCATCAGCACAGAAAAGTTCTAAATGGATTTCTTTTGTCCAAATCTTTTTTCTGTCCCAGATCTGGCTCTAAACTTAAATATAGGCAACCTGGCTGGCATATAAAAGACCCAGTTGACCTGCTGACCCAGTTTGCAGAGACAACACCGCACAGAACCACTTTAGCAGCGGCTGTGGAGAAACCTCCTGGCTGCACAAGCCAAAGGCTGCCGCTCACTTATTCACTCTGATTAGTCCTGGAGCCCTCGCTGTACGTGGGCCCTGGACTCAGAGATGTTCGTAAGCTGTGCCGACACCCAGCTCTGTCCAGGGCTGCCTTGAGTCTTGTATCTGTCATGAGCAAAGAGTAACAAAGGCTTTTCTGAAGTTCCTAAGAGAAGTGGCCAATGCTACTACTTCTAGATCTGAGAAAGCCCACCCGTGTCGGCTCCAGGATCCAGCTCTTCCCAGTAACAGCGGATCTTCTCTATGGAGCCAACATCTGTCTTTTATTTTTTCCTTTCTGTTGCCCTTGTCTGCTGTGCTATTCCTGCTGAGGAGGCCAGAAAGGCACAGCAATCCCACTGGGCACGGCTCTACCCACAGGGATAGGAGACTAAAGTAACGGGCAATGTGGGCCCTGCCCTGGGGATCACCCTAAAAACATCATCTCATGCCTACCACCTCACCTTTTGGAAGCTGGTGGTCTGGTAATCCCAGCTGCTCTGTCTTTACTTCCGTTGGAATTCAGAGTCCCATAGTCATTGAAGAAATCGCAGTCGGTCTGACTTCTAGCACTTTCCGGCTGACAAAGGCTTATCCTGTGTTGTTATTTCATTTGCTCATACGACCACTCAAGTATGTGTGTCAGCCCCAATGTGCAGATGGCAACACTGAGGACTTGTGAGACAGAGTAGTTTGCCCCGGGCCATGTGGTTAATAGGCAGTAAATCACGAGGCCAAACCATGTTTATCCGCGCTGGACCTTGTGGTGCGGCAGAGTAGTTAGGTGTGTGGCCCCTGCAGCTGGCCTGCCTGCGATCAAATCTGAGCTCTTCCCTAGAGCCACCTCATCTGTACAATGGGCACAATGCTAACAGTGCCTGTCTACTAGGGTGACTGTGAAAATAAAAGAAGGAAATGAATACCTGTGGCTCGCACATAGTAAGTTCATATGAAGACTTCCCAGGTGTGACCATCTAGGACCCACTGAGATGGGGACTGCTACTTGGCCCCCTTCTTCCAATAATAAAACCCCAGTTTTCCAGCCTTCCTGGCAGCAAAGTGTGGATATAAGCTAAGTTCTGCCCAAAGGGATGTAAGCGGAAGTGGGGTATCTTCCGGGAAATGTCCTTTGGGTCAGGAGAGGCCCATCTCTCTGCCCCTTCTCTTGGTTGTGGTTCTGAGCACATGCTCTTGAGAGAACCCTGAAAGGAGAAGATGGAAAGGAGAAAGTGGGGCGGGGGGGGGGGAAGAGCTAAGCAAAGGGGTGACTTGAGCTGAAATCTAGTCTCAGCCTCATCCCACAGGGAGCCCTAGGATGTGAATAGCACCATAGATCCCCCATGGGCTGTGAACCACCCATGCAGAAGGGATGTGCCCACCTGTGGTCAGGGAGGGCACCTCTCAGGCATCTCAGGGGCAGGGGGCTTGTATTGGTAGAGGACAATTCCCCAGTGAATGGTGCAGTTGTTTGCCTTAGGGACCACCCACCCCAGCAGCCGGATCCAACAAAGGAACTCTGAGTGAGGCTCCATTAGCATCCTCTGCGTTACTACAAGTAACCAAATACCACTTCCTTCACAAGGTCTGTCCATTCTCCCAGCTAGAAGTCATCTCCAAGCCCCCACAGCAGTTTTACTTCACCATTCTTATAGAACTTCGTTTTTTTAACCTTGTATTGTAGCCACTCTTTATGTGTATTCTCTCCCTACCCCATCCTCACCCCTACAAGAGTCCCATGAGAGCTAAGATGGAATTGTCCATCAAGCCTACCACTGTATCCCCAGTAGCTAGCGCAGTGGTTGGCACACGCTAGGCACTCAACAAACTTGAGTGCTACCTTAGACATCCCAAGATGCTGTTAATACAATGCCAGCTCTTGGAAATATGTAGAAGAAAAGATTAATATTGAAATTTGAAAGCCCGATGCCAATAAAAACTATCTTGTGCAATGAGTGTAGAGGGAGTGTCTGGTGTTTTCAATAACTCAGGGTGTCTAACAGGATGACCTTGGAGTAAGGACCTCTTTAATTTTTTGTCTTATGCACCTCACTCACATCACCCTTGTCCCAGCCCCAGTGCCCCAAATCATAAGATTGGTATCCAGTATATTCCCTGGGGGCAGCATTAAATAATTAATGTATTTGCCAATGACTTATCCCCGGGCCAAGCACTAAGGTCATGAATTGAGAAACACAGTCATTTTCTCAAGGAGTTCCCAGAGAAGGATAAAAACATGAATAAAGACAATTTCAACACAAGGGAAGAGGCATCAAGATGGAAAGAGCTACAAACAACAGCCCTGAACTCTGCATGGGTGGAAGTGATCATGGCAGGCTTCACAGAAGAGGTGATGCTCAAGCTATGTCTTGAAGGTTGAGGAGGAATTTGACACAAAAAGACAATGTGCCGGTCGTTTGATACAAAAGGACAATGTTGAGGTGAGAGAAGGGACAACGTGGATGCAAAGGGCAGAATGATTCAGAATGGTCAAATCTTCTGGGTCAGAAAATGGGTCACCTCAGATTCCTGCAAAGAAATGTTCATCGAGATTTCAAGTTGGTGAACACATCAAGGTGCTGGGACGGTGACGCACCTGGAGGGGGCATGAACGCCCTGGGCCACCACCCCCATACCTTGTCCTATGCATCTCTTCCATGTGGCCGTTGCTGGGCCGTATCCTTTATAATAAACCCGTAAATGCAAAAGAAAAAAAAGAAAGAAAGAAAAAGAAACATTTATTTATTTATTGCGGTACGCGGGCCTCTCACTGCTGTGGCCTCTCCCATTGCGGAGCACAGGCTCCGGACGCGCAGGCTCAGCGGCCATGGCTCACGGGCCCAGCTGCTCCACGGCATGTGGGATCTTCCCAGACCAGGGCACGAAGCCATGTCCCCTGCATCGGCAGGCGGACTCTCAACCACTGCACCACCAGAGAAGCCCGAAACATTTATTTTTTAAACATTTTTATTGGAGTATAATTGCTTTACAATGTTGTGTGAGTTTCTGCTGTATCACAAAGTGAATCAGCTATACATATACATTTATCCCCATATCCCCTCCCTCTTACGTCTCCCTCCCACACTCCCTCTCCCACCCCTCTAGGTGGTCACAGAGCACGGAGCTGATCTCCCTGTGCTATGCAGCTGCTTCCCACTAGCTATCTATTTTACATTTGGTAGTATATATATGTCCATGCCATTCTCTTACTTCGTCCCAGCTTACCCTTCCCCCTCCCCGTGTCCTCAAGTCCATTCTCTACACCTGCGTCTTTATTCCTGTCCTGCCCCTAGGTCATCAGAACCTTTTTTTTTTTTTTTAGATTCCATATATATGTGTTAATATACGGTATTTGTTTTTCTCTTTCTGACTACTTCACTCTGTATAACAGACTAATAGGTGAATGGACGAAAGAAGGGAGAAGGAAGGAGAGAGCAAAAGAAGGATGGAAAGAGAGAAAAGAGGGGACATTGTTGCTCAAGTAGATAGTAACATTATAATATTATAATAATAATAATCATGTTTTGAGAGTCAACAACATTTCAGAAACTTTACGTCCATTCCTTATCTCATTTAATCTTCACCATGATCCTGTAAGATAAGAATTAGAACCCTCTGTTTGACAGGTGAGGACCTCCAGGGGTTAAGCGACAACCCAGCATCCTCTAGCTGATTGGAGGCGTTGCTTGGGTCCACATTTGGGTCTTTCTGACTCTCTCCAAAGAGAGCTAGCGGCTACCCACTGGTATTGACCTTGGTGTTTGAAACCTGTACATCTGCACCTGAAAGGGTTTATAAAAGTTGGTTGAATCCACTGAATTTCTGAACAGTCTTCTTCCCAGTTGATTGTTAATTCCTTAAATATTTTCCCTACCTTAAAAGGATGACAGGTTCATTAAGCTATGAGACAGTATCTGCTCATTAATGCATGCTAAATTGCCATGCAATTTCTATAGAATTAAATTACATATTCAATGACTAAGCAAATAATTCATCAAGACTAATGTTACTGTTATGAATGCCAAAGTAAGATTTGGGCCATTTACTTATCAAATGCTGATTTTTAAAAACTCACAATGAAATAGTAAATAAATCATCAACTCAAAAGTTTAATTTGGTGTTCTGGCTCAGTCAGGAAAATACGCATAGTACCAGGTACCCTCCTTGCTTTCCAAATAAGGTGGCACTCAGAAATATGTGCGCAGGTGGCGCAGTGGTTGAGAGTCCGCCTGCCGATGCAGGGGACGCGGGTTCGTGCCCCGGTCCGGGAAGATCCCACATGCCGTGGAGCAGCTGGGCCCGTGAGCCATGGCCGCTGAGCCTGAGCGTCCGGAGCCTGTGCTCCGCAACGGGAGAGGCCACAACAGTGAGAGGCCCGCGTACCGCAAAAAAAAGAAATATGAGCCCATTCATTTTCATTCAGCTGTGTGATTACAGGTTAAGGCTGTACGGCCAAAATACACACACGCACAAGCTCACGCACACGCACATAGCCAAGCACAGCATCTGTGCTCCTTGATAGGAGCCATATGCAAAGGCAGTGAAAATAATTAAAGCAAATGTGATATTTTATGGGTTCTGCCTGACCCTGAGCACCAGCAGACCGAGATATGGAAGAGAGTCACCGCCCTGCTCTAGAATTCTTGAAGTATAGTCCCTAGACCCGCAGCATCAACATCACCTGGGAACTTATTAGAAATGCAAATCTCAGGTTCCACCCTAGACCTTCTGACTCAGAAACTCTGCGGGGGCGGGGCGGGGGGGGAGGGGGGGAGGCGGGGGGGAGGGGGGAGGCGGGGGGGGGGAGGGGGGTGATTCTTCCAGGTGATTCTGATACAGCAAATGTTTGCACCACTAGTCGAGCTGTAAAAAATAGCAAAAGACCTTGGGATTATCCCTTACATAGAACCAGGTTTGAATCCTGATGGCTAAATACCGGTTGTATAACCCTAAAATTTAAATTTTCTGAGCTTTGCTTTCATCGTTTTTTTTTAAAGGTTAAAAGATGAATGTGACCTCCTTCCTAACATTGCTGGTGGGTTCACAGAGACAACATGGGCGTTGCTAGCACAGGGAGAGCCCTAAGGTTAGTTGCCTTCTCCCTTGCATTGGATTGTGTTAAAGATTCAGCGTCATCCCTCCCCCTTCTAAGTTCACCTCCTCATTGCACAAAGGAAAACAGGACTCATCTCCCAGGATGCCTTTCCCTGTGTGGTTCCCGGCGAGAGCTGGCCAGTGAGAGAACTCAGGATGATCCGGAATACCCAGGGGAGGGGGGACCATTTGCTTGGGAAGCAGTAGCAGCCAGGCTGTGAGCTTCGCAGCAGCTTCCCAGAGGGTTCCTGAGAATACCAGCTTTCCTGCCATAGTCCAAGAACTTTGGATGGTGGCTTTCCAGACATTCTTGGGAACGAGAGCTCATGAGAACCTGTTTGGCTGCTTCAGGCTGAGACCAGCCATGGTAGTTTCCCTGATCTTTCCTCCTCCAGCTATTCCAATAGTCCTACATGCCCCTAATGCCTTTTAATAAAACACTTATTCCCTGAAATCTACAGAGTAGCTCTTGTTCTCCCAACAAAACCCCGACTTATTCACATCTATTTACCTCCCTTACTGGGAAAAAATATTCTTCCCATAATAAACTGAAGGATTTCACTTCCTTTAGAATTGGGAGACTCTCCTGGTTACCTAAGGGCACCCCAGGAAAACATGCAGTCCTCACCACACACAGAGCGTTCTTCCAAGAATCCAGTATGTTCACTGGCATGTTATACTCATATTTCTGGCCTATTTTTGCTGAGTTACATAACTGCTTAAAAATTTTCTACACTTCTGAGTGTGATTTCACATTGTTGCAAACCCCCTGCCCTCATGGAAACCAATCATCATTCTTTATGCAAATCGATGGGGAAATATGATTCAATTAACAGAAACTTGCTTAACAGTCATCAGGCAATGGCTCTGTTTTTTTTGTCCTTTTATTTTATTTATTTATTTTTATACAGCAGGTTCTTATTAGTTATCTATTTTATACATATTAGTGTATACACGTCAATCCCAATCGCCCAATTCATCCCACCCCCGCCGCTTTCCCCCCTTGGTGTCCATACGTTTTTTCTGTGTCTCAATTTCTGCCCTGCAAACTGGTTCATCTGTACCATTTTTCTAGGTTCCACATATATGCGTTAATATACGATATTTGTTTTTCTCTTTGTGACTTACTTCACTCTGTATGACAGTCTCTAGATCCATCCACGTCTCAACAAATGACCCAATTTAGTTCCTTTTTATGTCTGAGTAATATTCCATTGTATATATGTACCACATCTTCTTTATCCATTCGTCTGTCGATGGGCATTTAGGTTGCTTCCATGACCTGGCTGTTGTAAATAGTGCTGCAGTGAACACTGGGGTACATGTGTCTTTTTGAATTGTGGTTTTCTCTGGGTATATGCCCAGTAGTGGGATTGCTGGGTCATATAGTAATTCTATTTTTAGTTTTTTTAAGGAACCTCCATACTGTTCTGCATAGTATTTTTATTTGACTTTTAATGTTTCTATAATGTCATATAAGCCATTTTTCTCCCCTCTTCCGGAAAACGATTCTAAATATAAGAGGCAAAATAATAATGAAACCTCCAATAGGTAAAGCATTGACAGCACTTCAAAGCCCTGTGATATTTTATCTCTGGTCATCAGGTATTCTCAGATTCATACAGAGGAAGCGACTGAGACACAGAGAAGGCATGAATGTTACATCAGATCACAGAGATTGTGAGAGGAACAATGATAGCAAGTACTCTAGTTCCCCCAAATGCCCCAATAAATCCCAGGTCCCTGTTGGTTGGAAATGTCTGTGATTAGATGCTAAATAAATTCTCTGCTCCTTAGGAGTAAATTCTTTATTAGCAGAATCAGGTCAGAACCACAGAAGTGGCTCTCTCTCTCTCTCTCTCTCTCGGAAGAGACTTTTTGCAATTTTACTCATGCAAATCTGAACAGGGATTTGAGTACTTTGGCTAAAAGGTCTTTTCCAGAACATGGGCAGGTTTCCAAACTTTTATTTTCTAATGAAAATTCCTACCGTTTTGGACTTCTTGGTTTTCCAAGGCCATGGTTACCCAATCTAGCTGTGGTAGGGATGTCGTTACACTAAATCAATTAAGTTCTGCAATGCAGAATTTTCCCCAAAACCAATTCATGGAGATGGTATCATTGAGGATATGAAGGAGGGGAGTGTCCTAACCAAGACATTGGCCCCATCGATTTTCAAGTTGGACACAGAAAATATATGGAGGTAAAAATGGAAGTCGTGGAATGTTCGAAAATGAGGTCTTTAAACAAGATGCAAAAGATCATCAAAATAAGTGGCAAAGATCTCGACGTAACTTGTTCAAATCTCTCATACAAAATTGAGTGTATAGGGCTTCCCTGGTGGCGCAGTGGTTGAGATTCCGCCTGCCGATGCAGGGGACACGGGTTCGTGACCCAGTCCGGGAAGATCCCACATGCGGCGGAGCGGCTGGGCCCGTGAGCCATGGCCGCTGAGCCTGCGCGTCCGGAGCCTGTGCTCCGCAACGGGAGAGGCCACAACAGTGAGAGGCCCGCATATGGCAAAAAAAAAAAAAAAAAAAAAAATGAGTGTATAGAAAGAATCCGTGCCGCCCAGAAAATGACAGCTTTTCTCTTCTAGAATGAGTTTGTCCCTCCAGGTCACCCTCTTTCTTGATCAGGACCTAAAATGATCCCACAGATAGTTTCTCCCCACGGTCCGTAGGAGGTATAGAGACTGACAGAGGATACTGGGAGATTTCTTTCAAGAGAGCTATTCCCCCATCCAAAGGGAGGTTTGCTTCCCGGTATTAGTTATCCTTTGCTGCATATCACACACCCCAAAGCTTAGGGCTCGAAACGACACTAAGGGTTGGTGACTGCTCGTGGTCAGCTCTGGCTTGGGCTCTCCTGAGGTTGCAGTCAAATGTCCAGGGCTGCATCCTCCAAACTCTCGACTGGGGCTGAAGGATCCGCTCCGAGGTAGCTCACTCCCACGGCTGGCAAGTTGGTGCTGGCTTTCGGCCAGGTCTTCTGTATGATGTAATCACCACAGGGCATCTTGAGTGTCCTGACAGCACGGCAGCTGCCTTTCCCGGAGAGAGAAAATCAAGGGATCAAAGACCTACCCTCGGAAGTCACACCCGCGGCTTCTGCAGTATTCTATTTGTCACACAAGTTAGCCCTAATTCTGTACAAGAGAGTGTGAGAAACAAGAAGCTAGGATCATAGAGCCATCTTGAAGGCGGCTAGCATTCAGCACGCTGCGTGTGACTTATGCTGAGAAATCTAAAAGGAAAAAGGCTGACGGAAGCAGTAGAGTCAGCAAGTGCGGGGCAAAGGGTGTGGGTTTCCCATGGACCAGATACGGACCTCTCTGAGAAGGAGCCCTGCTGTGGAGTCATCTTAGATTAGACACAAGGTGAATGTGATGGGCTAGAGACAGGGCCGGCTTCACACACGCTTCTCAGACCTGGGTTTACTGCTCAGCTACTGCCATTTTGAAATTCTTAACACTTTTTGAACAAAGAGCCCGATGTTTTCATTTTGCACTGGGCCACACGAATTATGTATCCAGTCCTGGCTAGAGGCTAAGGAAGAAGATAATCGTCCATGGAAATAAAGGTGCCATTGCCTTGTCCAGGAAGTATGGGTGAGAGATCCCCAGTGATGGGGTTCCCTGAACAACCCATGAATGCACCTCCAAGAGAGCCATCCCTAAACCGCTGAAAATCTGAAAAAGTATCTAATTCCTAGATCTCTGTTTTAGCCTGGGTTCCTCCAAAAAGCATAGCTTTAGACAAGGTCTTGCAGGCAGGTAGTCTGTTTGGGAAATGACCACTAGATACAGGATTGGGAGTTCAGGAGGAGCACAGCGTGGGGAGGAGGGAAAGCGGGTCCACGGTTGCTTCATTGAGCTCACTTGTCTGTGGGTGACCCGGGCTCCGTCTCACTGGGAAACGTCTGGGGGGTTTGTAGGATATGCCCCTCAGGATTAACCTTCTGAGACATGGGAAAGGGGAGCATTTGTCTTTCAGGTGCCCACTGGCCAAGTGTTGCCCCACAGGCTTCTGATCCCCTGTGCAGACATCAGAAAGGCTGAGCGGGTTGCATTGGCATCCTGCGGAGTGACAGCAAAGAAACCCTGGGACAGGAAGCAACGAATACGCTTGTGTTTCCGAGTTGCTCCTGTTTGCTACCGGCTGTGGAAGCAAGGGGTGACGTAAACCGTCAGGCTAAGAGGATGTGAGGGGCTCACGTGGCAGTGCCATCTCCATGTTGGCATCAGCAGAGTGAAAGCCTTCGTGCTCCTCCCTGAATTCCAACGCTGGAGGGCTCAGAAGCCTTGGGTGGCGAGATGGCGAGAGAAGGACCAGCAAAGGATCGGAGAAGCCAACTCTCTACCCCTTCCCCGACCGCTGGCTTCCCTCCTGAGCTGGAGGAAGGCCAAAGTCTCAACCGTAATCAACTTAGAATAATATGGTATGAGACATTTTAATTCCTCCATCGAGGCGCTGTTTGATGATAAAGGGAAGAGGGACCAGGACACTCCTGGGGCCTGAGTTTTCTTCTAGGACCATGAGGATTAATAGGCCCCCAGAGTGGACTTAAAGGGATGGGGGGCAGGCCAAATAAAGCTCCTTTCAGCTCGCCCCCTAACCCCCAACAACTCATATGCTTGTACAGCCTAACAGAATATATTCGAAATATCCAGACGGTACTTGGGTAGAACAAGAAGACGATGCTAAGGGGAGCGAAACGTGTTGCTGTCGGAGTCCCCTTCACAGCACTGAGATGGAAGCCAGACCAGGTCCCTTCCACAACTTCTTGCTTTTCCATAGGCTCTTTATTCTGCCTAAAACCTCCTCTTCGCCATCCAATTCACCTCCCCCCATCATGTGTCAGCTCAAAAGTCTCTTTCTGACAGAGAGGGGAGGTGCGTTATTATTTATTGCTGTCGTTGTTATTATTATACCATATTTTTTTCTGCCTATAGCAAAAATATCCAAGGAAATTAAAAATTAGAGCAAAAAATGACACAAATTAAAAGGATCTGAAGAGGAAAGATAGAAACTTAAGAAAAGCTAGGAAATTACAACAGCATCTAGAATGACCGTCTGTAGCTCTATGCACGCCTTTAGTTACTGACAGGTGCTACAGGGGAGCTGAAACTTTGGTTCAAATCCCATCAGCAGCTGATCTGAAAAGGGGCACCCGATCCCGTCCTGTTAAGGCAAAGCTGAACCATTTCTCGGGAAAAAGAGATTCGTTGCTGATGCTGAGGCCAGTTGGTTGATTGCTCTCCCAGCATTCTCCTGAAGAGGACACACAATGTCCACATTTTAAATACCATTCTCCACAGCATCTTTTCACCAATACTTTTTTATAAGGTCTCTCCACCTGCGACAAAAGCATCACAACCAGAAAAGAATCCCCTAGAACCAGGTTGGTCGCCGACACCGTCGGGCCACCCTAACGCCCCTGCAGAGCACTTACCATTTCCTGTTGTAATCGTTTCTACATGTGTCTTTCTCTCTTTCAGTCTGGAGTATTTTGATGTCTCACACATCCCTGTGCCAACCCTGGCAAACATTTTGCTTGGTATACAAGCAAAATGAGTTCTGCCTAAGTGGGAGAATTCTGCCTAAGTGGGAGAATCACAGATTCTGCCTAAGTGGGAGAATCACAGATTAACGCTGTTATACTATGTGAGGCAACATTCAGAGCACCAGACAAATGATGAATAGGTGTCATTTAGTCTGGGGTTCTGGAGAAATAGAAATCATAGAGTAACTGGATCAGCTGGCCTCTAAGATGCAAGAAGCCAGGTAGGAAGGCATAGTCTGAGTGAGGGAATTAGAACACAAAATGCAGAGATCGTAGCTGCAAAATTTCTCAAGACTTGTGTCAGTGCCCATGTTGGTTATTTATTTCTCCTGGTCATTTCCCCATAGGGGTGAGTGATAAAATTCTTTCAAAATAAAAATATCTTTTGTGTTCATCTTGAGGCAACAGAGAAGGAAAAACTATCCCGTGGTCTGCATCCCTCTTCATGTTGAGTGGATCTGTCTACCCAGAATTTCTAAGACTGTCTATAGAATGCACGGGCCAATGGTATCTGATCTTCATTCCTTCAACAGTCATTAACTGGACCCTACCGTGCTTGGTACAGGAGATAAAATAATGAACAAGGCACAGCCTTTGTCCGCAAAGACTATTGGTCTATTTGAGTCTCTTTAACGATGAACTAGTTTCCTTCAAATCCTAGTTTGGTCTTTTGTTTACCAAAAAAAAATACAATTTACCGCACACCTAAGTCAAAACCCACACCAAGACTGAACACACTGCAGTCTTGTCAAGAAGACACGTCTGGAGTGAAAACCAGAGACGGTATGAATCCTCAGAAGAGGGTAGCAGCCTACCCTGCAGCTTCGTGGTTTCCTGCTCAAACCTTGTATTTTCCCGCAGCTCTATGGGGTAAGCCTTCAATGGCCCTCTTGGGTGATCACGTTCTGGAGGACTCCTGAGATACGGAATGGAAGAACTAAGAACGAGTTATAACAGATTCCTCCTACTCCACTTTAATTGCAGAAAAAGCAAATCCACTGCTCCCGTCACTCAGAGGGGACAGAATTCTCTTCCATGATGTCACAGTGTTACCTCCTTACTCACATGAGTCCAAAGGTACAATACAATTTTCAGAGAGAAAGTTGGCTAACATGTCCCATCGCAACACAGATGTGTGTTATTAAGTATACACGAAGCAGAACCCCAAACCAAACCTAAATGTGCTTTAAAAAAATTGCTGGGCTGGCTTAAAATATGCTGAGACCTCCTTCCAGAACACTGGGGAAAATATTATTACACCAAGTCTCATTGCTGGCCAGTGAATACCTGAACAGCGTTCCTCACTATGAACATAATTTGAGAAGAGCGGCTCCCTTCTAAACCCCTATTTTTGGTTCACTCAAAAAAATATTTCTTTCGGCCTTAAGTTTCTCTGCCTTGGTCTCTGCTCTGAGGACCGTATCCTTTTTGAAGACTCCGGCAGTTTCTGTGGAGCCATGTTTAAACTGGGTGAGTGAAAAACTAACTCTCTTTAATAAAAGTGGCATTGTTTTGCAGTCAGGTAATTCCAAGTGGGCTCACTTTTTACTTTCCATGGGAATAGTCCTTGAGGAAGAAAGGGCCTTTGTTGAGATTTGTTTTGTTTTGAGAACAGTCAATTGGTTCTTTCTACCCTTGCTTCTGGGGTGCCAATCTCTCCGAGAAAAACCACAAAGTTCAAGCAGAAGCGGTGAAAAAAGAAAGAAAAGAAAGAATCTGTACTGTCTGTAAACCCAATTTGTCATTATCTGAGGTTGTTTTGTGGCATTCCTGCCCCCCACGCACAGACCCCAGCCCGCACCTTGCACACAGAAAACCCCCAGCCCAAAACTCTTTGTTTTGTCCCCACTTCTGCATATAAAGACATGTGGAGGTGAAATTTTGTTATAAATGTCCTCTTTCTGAAGGAATCCTGCTTTCTGAGTTTCTGTATAAGGGACTTCTTACCTTCAGACTTACAGAAGTTGTTCTTGTTTGGCTTCAGATAAGTGGTTGCGATTTTAATTGTTCTCAGTTGGTCCGTTTATCAGTGCAACTGTTTCAGTTTCTTCAAGACAAATGATTAGGTCCTCCAGTCTTTATCAGTGTGTTTAAGTATGTTCTTCAGGTGTGGACTTAACTTTGACCTCCACTGCCAGCAGCCGTTTCCTTTCTATAACTAGGGTGTAGATAGTTTGCACACACACACACACACACACACACACACACACACACACGCACACGCACACACATTTGTTCTGAGTTATTTTGGAAAGTTTATTATCTACCAGTGACACCAAACCAACCACAAAAGAGTTGATGTTTTCTCAAAAAGGAAGCAATATTCTATTTCTGAGTATGGGTTGGGAATGGAGAAAAACGAAAGAAATGAATAAAACAGAGTGATAGGAAAAACTAGGAGATCTCAATGGCTGAGAAAAAACAGAGAATAAAGTATACGAAGTGCCTACACTAGACCAAGCACAGGAATAGATTCTTTATATTTTCTAATTTAATCCTTGGGACAGATTTGAGAAATAGGGAACATTACTATCTCTTCTACAGCTGCAGAAATTGAAGTTCAGAAAGATGAGTTGCTTGCTGAATGTTATATAGGCAGTAAGTGGTGGAACCTTGCAATAAGCCCAATCACTTTCAACTTTTTATCAATGAAGTAACAGAGGTTCGGAGATGTAAAGCAACTTGCTCAAAGTTATCCAGTGAATCAGTGGCAGAGCTGGGAGTCAAGCTAGGTCTGATTCCTTCAAAATACAGTAATTTCAAGGCAAAGCCTAAAAAACAAGAAATGAAAATTATATAAATGTATAAAACAAGACAATCTTGGGCTTCCCTGGTGGCGCAGTGGTTGAGAGTCCACCTGCCGATGCAGGGGACACGGGTTCGTGCCCTGGTCCGGGAAGATCCCACATGCCGTGGAGCAGCTAGGCCCGTGAGCCATGGCCGCTGGGCCTGCGCATCCGGAGCCTGTGCTCCGCAACGGGAGAGGCCACAACAGTGAGAGGCCCACGTACTGCAAAAAAAAAAACAAGACAATCTTGCCCTCATTTAAATATATCTCAGCCAGCAACCATCCTAGGAGTCTACTGGAGGAGAAATATAGGTGTTTATTAATCAGGATAGGCTAAGGTATGCTGCAGTAACAAATAAACCGTGAAGTCTCAGTGGCTTAACATAACAGATGTTTGATTCTTACTCAACAGCCACTTCAGGTCACGCAGTTCTTTGCAGCTTTCTTTGGTGACTCCAGGATCCAAGCTTCTGCCATCTTGTGGTTCCACCATCTCATTAGAGCAATTCCATGGTCAGCCTAAAAAGAAAGAGAAAAGGGTAAGTGTGGTGCTCTTAATTGCCTGGGCTTGGAAGTAACACATATCACTGCCACTCACAGTTCAGTGGCCAGAACAAATCACTGGCCCGACCTTCCTGAAGGGGAAGCTGGGAGACCATCTTGTGTGCACTCAGCACCGTTCTTGAGTTTTGAGTATCCCTGTAAAAAATGAACACTACTGAATTCCCTTATAGGCCCATTGGGAGAGGCAACAGGTTAACTGCAAAATGCTTTGCAAATTAGCAGCAGAAAGCTGAGTGATGATGGTTCTCTTTAGAGGCTCTAGATATTCCTGAGAAATCTGGAGATGACTACTGCAACCGTCAATGCATAGCTAAGGAAATGCTGGGGGACCCTCCCACCTCTACTTTGAAGAAGAGCTGATGACGCCTACATTTTCAAACACACTGTGACCAGTTATCCTCAGAACAAAAGAAATATTCCACATTCAACTTCTTTAAAACAAATGGAGTGTTTAATATGTCAGACCTTTTGATTCCCACTGGAAGAAGTATCAGGAAAGCCTCTATTGTTAAGTGAGATATGTTTAGGGAGGGATCTCTTTAAATAGTCACAGGACTCGATCTGAATGGAGAGGTAATCAGTGAAATCGATTCAAGCTAGCAGGGGATTCAGATTCTTCATCCTCAGGCCTCATCTTCTTTATTCATCACATATATCTACAGCATGCCACACTCTGATTAGGTGAAAGAATATTAGTCAGTTCCTTTTATTTTTCACAAGTGACAGAAACCCAACTCAAACTGGCTTAAGAATAAGAAGGGAATGTCTTGGCTCATACAACTAAAAAGTACCACATGGGAGAGACTGCCTGGGAATGAAGCCAACACAGAGGAAAGCAGGCCCAAGAGAAGGAGAGGGTAGAGTTTTGATGAGTTGGCCAAACCCCTTGATCCAACTGTGCCTGAAGGAAACATGCAGTTAGGTAAACAATAAATTCGTTTGTTTGTTTTTCAAATGTAGTGTATATTGTTTTGTTTGTTTAGACTCATTAGATATTAGCTTCTAGTGTTTACAACTGAAAGAGCCCTGACCAGTAAACATGCTGAAGTATTTGGGTGTGGTTTATAGACCATGGGGAGCTATGGAAGGATAGGATTAGGAACAAGAGCACACAGTCAAGTTTTCCTGTGACAAAAGCCACTGATCTGATCTCATGGTCCTTCCTGAATCAGCATTCACCTATTTATCCCATTGATATTTATTAAACACCCACTCAATGTCAGGCTCTGTTCTAGGTGTTTTATATAGACCTGAAGAGGGCAGCCACTGAGAACTTCTGCCACTGAGAAGTTTATATTCTAGTAGGGGAACCAGACAACAAACAAACGTGTAGAATGACTGTCTTTGGTCAAGTGGGAAAGTTTGATGAGCACTGCTTTAATTCCAGGGAAGACTTATATGTGGAATCTAAAAAGAGGGTACAAAGTAACTTATTTACAAAACAGAAATAGAGTCACAGATGTAGAAAACAACCAGGGGGTAAGGGCGGGGGGAGGGATAAATTGGGAGATTGTGATGTACATATACACACTACTGTATATAAAATAGATAACTAATAAGGACCTACCTAGCACAAGGAACTCTACTCAATACTCTGTAACGGCCTATATGGGAAAAGAATCTAAAAATGAGTCGATACTTATATATGTATAACTGATTCACTTTGCTGTACACTTGAAACTAACATGACATTGTAAGTCAACTATACTCCAATAATTTTTTTTTAATAATAAAGGAAATAATAATTTTTTTAAAATTCCAGGGAAGTCTCAATTCCAGGGAAACCAACTGGTCTCAAATTCGACCCTGGAGGAAGAACAATTTTAGGGTAAATGTCATTCCAACTTCCCTTCCTCACCCCTGAGATAGTAAATTTCCTCTTCTTTTGAGCGCTGGTAGCCATTCCTTTTCATTAGCCAAGAGAGCAGTGGGACTTATGGAAAGAACCTCAAGTTATATGTTCATGGACCTGAAGTGGAGTCCCAGCTCTGTACCAATAAGCCATCCCTCCAGCGCCTCTCTTTCATAGTTTAGCAATAGAATGGATTGGATAAGACAAACCCTGCTTTCTGTGGCTCCAAGAGCAATGTGAGAGATTCTATTGTAGACGTCTACCATGTTTCCTAGTTCATGGCACGTGCACAATAAATATTTACTGAATTAGTTCTTTTTTTTTTATTTTGCGGTACACGGGCCTCTCACTGTTGTGGCCTCTCCCATTGCGGAGCACAGGCTCCAGACGCGCAGGCCCAGCGGCCATGGTTCACAGGCCCAGCCTCTCCGCGGCATGTGGGATCTTCCCAGACCGGGGCACGAACCTGTGTCCCCTGCATCGGCAGACGGACTCTCAACCACTGCGCCACCAGGGAAGCCCTGAATTAGTTCTTGACTGACTGATTACTGAGGTGCATGGGAAGTTAACAATCTAATACCTGCAGCATGAGAACGTGGATATCAGAGAAGACCACAGTTACATAATTCTCTCCAAATTATTTGGCTACAGGGTTTATTGTGTAATTCCCTCCTGGCAAGTTTCCTGAGAGCAGGGATTTTGTCTGGTTCATGGCTATGGCCCAAGACCTAGAAGAGTGTCTGGCACATAGATGGTGCTCAATAAAATGAATAAATGAGTGAATGAATACACTAAGTGTTTACAGAGTGAATCCGGGAAGGTTTATGAAGGCAGCAGCATTTGACCAGAACCTAGAAAGAGTCTTAGAATTTCAAAAGTGAAATTAAAACTTGGCTTTAGCACTAGCAAGGGAGGAGCAGTATGACGATGGATTGTTCACCAAAAGACTAAAATTGGAAAATGGTCCAGCAAATAGGTTGGAAGAGCCAGATTTGGAGAAGCATGAATGGGACAAGGAAGTAATACATAACGGTATCTACTGCTGCACACGAGCCACCCAAAATGTAGTGCCTTAGAAAAAAAGAGTAACTTTATTGTTAAGAAACCTGGCAAACACTCCTTTAACCAAGTGTCAAAGTTAACATCACCAGTGCTGTCCATTGGATCGCATGATAAGGACAATTCACTCCTGTGGTATTTTTTTAAAAAAAACACCATAACCCTGGCCTAATCATGAGAAAAACGTCAGACAAACCCAAATAAAGGGACACTCTACAAAATACCCAACTAGTACCCTTCCCAACCTCAAAGTCATGAAAACAAGGAAGACTGAAAAACTGTCACAGATTGGAGAAGACTAAGGAAATACACTAACAAAATGAATTTTGGTGTCTTGGTTTGAATCCTAGAATAGAAAAAGGGTATTAATGGAAACACTTGTAAGATCTGAATGATATCTACAGTTTTGTTCATACCAATGTTGGTGTCTTAGTTTTGACAAATGTACCACAATAATTAGGGGTAATATTAGGGGTAATTGAAGCTGGGGGACAGGTATATTACCTTTTCAACTCTTTCATAAATTTTAAATTGCTCCAGAATAAAAAGTTGATTTTAAAAATGAAATGCTTTCAAATGACAACCATTCACTTAGTGCACAGTCATGTGGGTAGGTGGTTTAGACTGGGCTCACTGGCTGGCTTCACTCATGCACACACAGTCCACTGTGGCTCAGCAAGGCAGCTCCGCCTCTGGGGTTTGGCTGGCTTTGAGCAGGTGCACCTTGGCTCTGCCCCACCTAGTCTCTCATCCTCCAGCATTGTAGCCTGAGTTTGTCTTCATGGTGTCTGGGCAGGTTTTCCAGGAAAGAATAAACAGTAGTACACAGAGCTTCTTGAGACCTAGAGTTGAAACTGGCACGCCATCAACTCCATCTTGTTTTAATGGCCAAGGCAGGTCACAAGGCTGGCCCAGATCCATGGGAGAAGAAACAGATATACCTCTTGATCAGGAGCTGCACTGGCATGTTACAAGGGGCACGAATTCTTATCATTTCTGCAATCTGTCTTTCATGTGGTGTCATTTAATCCCATTCTCCTTGATCCTTAGGGCAGTTATGTGTGGCCAAGAGAAGTTCAGTGGAACAGTTTCTTGTCATCTGTTTGCAGCCATTGGTAAGTAGAGTCTTGGGGTAGGGAAATCAAGCATCAGCAGTTCTCATTAGGACCCCTGGTATCTGCAGAAGAGCACAGACCTTGCAGACATAAATCTGAATCCCAGCTCTTTCACTTATCAGCTCTGTCACCTTTGCCGAATTTTACCTCTCTGCACCTCAGCGTGCTCCTTTATAATATAGGGATAACAGTAACAATGTTCAAGTGTCCTTATAAGGAGAGAATGTATATAAGGCAGTGTCTGACCCCGCCTCCATCCCTCTGTCCTGCATAGACTTGACTGTAGGAGAGGAAAACATCACCGTGCAAATCTCACTGAATAATTTGCAAGCTCAGTGAGACATCACAGCTCTGCCAGAAGGGGCAACTCAGAGCAGCTGCTGGTTCTGCCTATTCTCTTGAAGGACCGGACCATCTTCTGTAGAGTCTGAATTGAACAACAGTTAACTAGACACTAAACTTCAGGTTAAGACACCCAGTTAAGATGGTGCTACCATTCTCCCTTTATGGAGAGCCAGGAATGGAGAGCTTGTCACATAGCTATGGAGTGAGAGAATAAGGGTTAGAACCAGACTGTTGGACCCCAAGCCCAAGCTGACAACTACAGTTATTGTCCCCACCCCTAGCTATGTTATCCTCCAACACCCAGCCCCCGCTCAACTACAGGCTCAGTTCCAAACACAGTATAGTCCTTGATGGAGACTGGGGTGCCCTAGCGACAAACTCGGAGCAGCGTTTGGTCACTAAGGTTCTACGTTGAAAACTCCAAATACCCTTTACTTTCCCCAGTGGAACTATTTCCAACATTGTTATTCCAACTGCCCTTCCACCTCCCCCAAGAACTACAGTTGGTTTCGAAGCAAAACATTAGGGAGTAAGATAATGAGAGTTTGAAATTACCAACATGATTCAACCCCAAAGCTCAAATGGAAGAACTTACAGCTTCCTGTCTTCCCCCACTGATAGTCAGCATCTCTAAGTCACCACTGAGGAACGCAGGAGAGGTGTGAAGATGCAAAATCCTACACTTGCAGAGCTGGAAAGGAGCTAGTGCATTGCATCGCTAGTCCAATGCTTTTATTGCACAGATGCGGAAAGGTAAGCCCAGGGAGACCAAGTGACTTGTCCACAAGGCTAAGAGCAAATGTGAGCAATCCAAAGTGCTTATCCGCCCAGGACGGCCTTTGACAAGGACATTATGAGGCAGTAGAACACATAATGTTATTTTGCAGCAAAGAGAAGGAGTTAGCAGATCAAGGGCATCCGGAGTGTCTGGGCAAAAGCTGGGAATAGGACTGCCTTCTGACTCCTAGTGCATCACGTAGACAGCAAAGACTCTGTCTTGTCATGACTCTGACTCTTTACTGTGTGTCTTTAGGTAAATCATGACTTCTCTGAACCTCAGTTTTCTCATCTATAAAATAGGGATAAGTACAGTCATACCACAGAGCTGCTGGAGGGATTATAATGAAAGAATGGTAATCATGCTCCCTGCTATTTATCCAAAGGAGCTAAACACCTATGTGCACACAAAAACCTGCACACAGATGTTTATAGCAGCTTTATTCATAAGCTGCTTGCTTATGCTTTGCCAAAACACGGAAGCAACCAAGATGTCCTTCTGTGGGTGGATGGATAAATAGAGTGTGGTACCTCCAGACATGTCTGTTATTCAGTACTAAAGAGAAATGAGCTAAGAATGCATGAAAAGACATGGCAGAAACTGAAATGCATATTACTAAGTGAAGGAAACTAATCCAAAAAGGTTATGTAGTGTGTGATTCCAACTATGCGACATTCTGGGAAAAGCAAAACTATGACGGTAGTAAAAATATCATTGGTTGTAGAGCAGGGGGTTGGGGGAGAGGATGAATAGATGGAACACAGAGAATTTTTAGGGCAGTGAAAGGGGCCATCATGATACCATGATGATGGATACGTGTCATTACACATTGGTCCAAAACCATGGAAGTACAACACCAAGAGTGAACCCCAAGGTAGACCACGAACTTCGGGTGATTATTATGTATCAGCGTAGATTGATCCTTGGTAGAAATGTACCATTCTGGGGAGTGTTGCTGATAATGAGGGAGGCCATGCATGAGTATATGGAAAATATACTCCATATGGAGTATATGGAAAATCTCTGCATCTTCCTCACAATTACGCTGTGAGCCTAAAACTGCTCAAAAAATAAAAATCTCTTGAATTTTTTAATTTAAAAAACTAGTAAAATGAAATTATGGTGCACCAAGCTCTTGTTGTAGAAGGTAGCGTGTAGCACACACTGCACGAGCGGTAGCTGCTTGTATGATGATTTTAGTTCCAAACCCCAAATTTTCACAAAACATTACTTAGTAATGGAATATTACTTAGCCCTAAAAAAGAATAAAATAATGCCATTTGCAGCAACATGGATGGACCTAGACAATGTCATACTAAGTGAAGTAAGTCCAACAGAGAAAGACGACTATCATATGATATTGCTTATATGTGGAATCTAAAAAAAAAAAAAGATACAAATGAACTGATATACAAAATAGAAAAAGACCCACAGACATAGAAAACAAACTTATGGTTACCAAAGGGGAAGGGGAGTAGGGGGAGGGATAATTTAAGAGTTTGGGATTAACAAATACACACTACTATATATGACAGATGACCAACAAGGACCCACTGTATAGCACAGGGAACTCTGCTCAGTATTTTGTAATAACCTATAAGGGAAAAAAATCTGAAAAAGGATAGATAGATAGATAGATAGGTAATGTATAACTGAATCACTTTGCTTTACACCTGAAACTAACACAACATTGTAAGTCAACTGTACTTCAATAAAAATAAATTTAAAAAAATATTATGCTTGGGCTTCCCTGGTGGCGCAGTGGTTGAGAGTCCGCCTGCCGATGCAGGGGACGCGGGTTTGTGCCCCGGTCTGGGGGGATCCCACGTGCCGCGGAGCGGCTGGGCCCGTGAGCCGTGGCCGCTGGGCCTGCGCGTCCGGAGCCTGTGCTCCGCAACGGGAGAGGCCACGGCAGTGAGAGGCCCGCGTACAGCAAAAAAAAAAAATTATGCTTTACCTGGAGTTTTAAAAAGGTTTTGATTGGCTCCCTGGCCTCCATTCAACTCCTTTTCTTTTTCTTTTTCCACAGAAAAAGTAATTTGAAGTGTCACTTTAAACACATAGAAATTTTGTTTGAGCTCTGATATAATATCTAGATGATTTATTCACAGAAGGTAATCCACTAATTCAGGCACCTTGTTTCATGGCCCAAACTCTTTCCAACTCATACAACTCAGCTTTAGCCACTTCACCAGGGACAAAATCTAAGTGCTGCTTTCTGTGACGGAGATCCCCATTTTGATCCTAAGTAGCAGAAAAGCACTAGGTTTTGTTTTTGGTTTTGTTCTTCCCAGGCAGCCTAAAGGAACACAATTCACAATCCACGTGAGAAAGCCTTACCTCTGGGTGTGTCTGAGTCTGTGTTCCCAGTAGACCTTGGGTCCACTCCCTTTCTCCTGATCTATCGCTATGCTTAAATAAGTTATGCAGTCCTATCTCTCAAAAATTCTCACCCATCAACACATTTCACAGCAAGAGGCTTTGTACCTAAAACCTTTGACCTCAGAATTTTATCTTATCCCCTTCCTGGGTCATCCGAGACATTTCTACCAACCCAATGGAGTACAGGTGAGGCTAAACAAATACGTGTTGAAAGAAAGAATGACTAAATATTAACAGGTAACATTTATTGAGTATTTATGATGTGCCAGCAGTAGGAGCACATTATATACGTTATCTGATTTATTCCTCCCGAGAACTCTATGAGGTAGATACCATTATTATTCCCATTTTAAAGATAAGAGGACTGAGGCTCAGATTTTGGACCCAATTTGTAGAGCAGGGACAGCAGGATTTGAACCTGAGGGCTTCTTTTCTCTGACCACTCACTGCCCACTTCATGAATTACGAACATGAGAATACACAGGCGCATGGATTACTGATAAGAATGTCCCAATTCTTTCTTCAGGTTCTTGGCCCTCAAATGGCTATGCATGGGTGTGTTGATCTTCCCTGACATCCTATTTCAACTGTTTGATTTAACTGATATCTTTCAGGAAGCCAAGGTTGGCTAAGCCCATCTGCAAGGAAAATTTAACTTTTTTTTTTTTTTCCTAAATCAGGAAATCTACCACAATGGATCACATCTTCCCAGTGACTTAATCATAATTTTTGCTCTCCAATTTGGAAGTCTCTATTCTGCCTTCTTCACACTGCCTGAGTTTGAATCCCAGCTTCGTTGTTTACTAACTGTTTGATCCTAGGCAGAAGATTTAACCTTCTCATGTAGTAGTCACCTCTTCTGCAAGGTATAAATAAGAATGATATGCATCTGAAGGGGTTGCTGTGAGGTCTAAGTGATGAATACATGTCAGTGCCTAGAGGAAAGTCTACAGATGGAAATCTTCTCTCCATCCTCTCAGTGTGTCTCTGGAATTGCATTTGTAACCTCATGTGGAGATGAGGGACAACATTTCCTTGTGAACGAGGGAATATGGACCAAGTGGGCCTCCTGCTTCCCCCTCCCACTCCCCATCTGGGGTTCCATGTTGAGATATCCCGAAGAAATAAAATATTCCCCTGGTAAACTAAACTAAAATAAAATGTTGGAAGACTCTTAACCTCCCAGGGTTCGCTAAGGCTCTTCTAATCACGACATTTTCCATCTTAAGTCCCATCACACACTCCGGGCACAGCCTCCAGCAGCTCTGACTGTCTACCGCAATGTGCAGATCTTTTCATTGCACTGTCAAGTGTAGCCCGTCATTTACAGGGGAGCAGGCCTCTATTCTGAGAAGGTGTAAAAAATGAGCTTCAGAGTAATAATCCAGCGTATGTCCTTCTGCCTCATCTGCAAATCCCCTTATCAGCAGTTTTATTGATGCTGTTCAGGCCACCTCACTCTCTTATCCTCACCAACAAATGCCCTCATTCAGTCTTTCTTGGGCTCCTGCAGGAAAATGCACCAATAATGTAGTATCTGCTTTCTTAAATTGGCATATCAATTAAGATGTGCTTCCATTGTTTGTGTAATTATTAGATTTGTCCCCACTGTTAATCAAAGAAATGCAGATTAAAGGAAAGCTTTTCTTAGAATGATAATATTCCCAGTGCTGACACTGTCATCTATATTGGGGGCAGTCTAAATCACTACAGTATCTTCTCTCTGCTAGTACTTTAGCAATGGACATCAAGGGCCTTGCAAATGCCTCTGAGTCAGTAATTCCACTTTTGTGACTCCACCTTGAGGAAATAATCCTAAACACAGAAAAAAACCTTTGTGCCCCAAGATGTTCAAATCAGTGTTATTTACCATAGCAAAAGCGATGAAACAATTTAAACATTTTTTAAAAAGGAAATCGTTACGTGAGTTATTTTATAATCACTTCACAGAATACTTTGGAGTCATTTAAAGTTATACTTTCAATTACACTGACAATTTTGTAATATCATGTGAAATGGGGAAAAAAGCAGAATACAAATGTACATGTACAGTCTAATTATAAGCATACAAAATAAAACCTTTTGTTTAAAAGAAAAATGAGAAAATATAAAGACACTAATAAATGAATGTTGTTATGGTAATGGTTCAGAGTGCTGTGAGAGTGAATAAGTGTTCAGATTTAGACTGGAGGGTCAGGGAAAACTCTCAGAGAACCTAGAAGTTAGCCAGGGAAAAGGACTACTCGAGGCAGAGGAAAGAGCGTGTGAAAAGGTGCTGAGTCAGGAAAAACACAACAAATGGGAGTTACTGAGGCACTGGCTACTGGGTATTAACTACGCATCTGAGTCTTCTTTCCAGATTTGCATTTCTATCCAGAACTGGGAACTAAAATTTCCTTGTATACAATAAGGGTTAATGTCATCCTCTAAAAAGAAAGCTTGCAACTAAAAGTCTGACCTTGGCATGTCATGGGGAAGTGTGGTAGTAACAGCACTTATCTCACGCAGTTGTCATGGAGCTAAGGATTCCTCCACTTAAGCACTTAAAACAGGGCTGGCAAATGGCCAACAAGCACATGAAAAGATGCTCAATATTACTAGCCATCAGGGAAATGCAAATCAAAACCACAGTGAGATACTGCTTCACACCAACTAACATGACTATAATAAAAAAGACAGATAACAACAAGGGTTGGTGAGGTTACGGAGAAATCAGAATCTTCATACACTGCCGGTAGGAATAAAAACTGGTGCAGCCACTTTGGAAAACAGTTTGGAAGTTCCTCAAATGGCTAAACATAGAGTTACCATGTGACCCAGCATTTTCATCCCCAAGAGAAAGGAAAACCCATGTGTACACAAAAATGTGCATAGGAAAGTTCATAGCAGCATTATTCATAATAGTAAGAAGTAGAAACAACCCAAATGTCCATCAACAACCCAATGGATGAAGAGATAACAAAAATGCGATATATCCCTACCATGGAATATTATTCATTAATAAAAAGAAATGAAATGTTGATAGATGTTACAACATGATTATTGGAAACATTATGCTAAATGAAAGAGACTGTCACAAAGGACCACATATTGTCTGATTCCATGAACATGTAATGGCCAAAATAAAGAAATCTGTGGAGACAGGAAGTAGAGTACTCAATGCCCTGGGCTCGGGTGTTGATGGGAAATGGAGAGTAGCTGCCAGTAGGTACAGGGTCACTTTTGAGGGTGATGAAAATGTTCCAGAATTGATTGTGGTGATAGTTGCATAACCCTGTGAATATACTAAAAACCATTGAACCACGCACTTTTTTCCTTCAGCCGCTGCCTCACGGCTTGCACGATCTTCGTTCCCTGACCAGGGATTGAACCCACACCCTCAGCAGTGAAAGCATGGAGCCCTAACCATTGGACAACCAGGGAATTCCCTGAACCATGCACTTTAAATGGGTGAATTGTATAATATGTGAATTTTATCTCAATAAAATTGTTATCAAAAAATAGGGTCAGACAGATAGGCACATGGTATATGTTTAATGTTGGCTAATATCATCATTATTCAATAAATATTTCTTAAATACCTCTTTTCTCAGGATGAACTTTTTCCTTATAATGAGAGCTATGAATCGACCAGGAAATTTTATAAATCAGGGTCATAAACTCAAAGGCCCACAAAGACCAGGCAGAAGCCAGAAAGAGGTCATCAATAAAGTGAGGGTGGCCAGCATAAGGGAGTGGTAGAGACTGAGGCGAAATGAAGAAGCCAAGCCCCTTCTGAAACAGCTGACTGCTTGTCACCTCCATCCACATGGGAATCTAGGCCCCAAATTACCAAAACTGACTTTTCAAGGGAAGGCAGACATTCAGATTTTTATGTGAAACCTATCAACTTCTAAGTATTGGCACCTGTTTTAAAATGTTATAAATACTGAGAAGGTCAAACCTTATATCTGAGGCAACATAACAGCAGGCAAATTGTGGTCTTCAAGCCAATTTGCTGTCTCTGCTCGAAGTACTTTAGCATGATTCCCAAAACGGTCCCCTACCCTCCTCCTTCCTCCCTAAATTCTGGTTAACCCTTCACCTCCTCTGTCAACATCTATCCAAGCTACAAAGAGAGACAGAAGAATTCATACATAAATAAAGAGTCTCAAAACATTCTGGTAGATACCAAAGTAAGGGTAGGGTAGCGAGGAGAGGGGTTGGGGGCACATAGGTTTTGATCCCTAATTCAATTAGAGAATCCTACAACAGAGTTTTTGTTCAAAGACCAAACTTAATTTGCAGTCGTTTATCTCCAGTGAAGGCAGTTTTCATTAATTTCCAGCACAACGTTCAGGTATACTGGCCGGAACTTCAATATGTTCTTATTTAGTGTTTAATCCTTTAATGCATGAAAACAAATTATTTCAGTTTTATGCCACACTGTCTGCAGCAAGCATCCGAACGGGGCACCCCCTGCCTCTCCTCCCACCCAGTCACGCAGAGAGGTGTCAATATAATTACTTAAGGAGTTGAAAGGTGAAGAGCAAGGAATAGGAAGGGAACTGAGCCCGCAATTATGCACTCATGCTTAGACAGGGAAGCAGACGGCATGCCTTGTATAAACTGTTATTTATCCACGGAATTCCCCTCTGCCTATTACCAAGTCAACCCTTTTAAAAAATTCTTTGTTGGGCCTGTGAGGTCCCCTGGCCAGTTTCCAACATCGACTCCATCTCCCATATCCCTCCCTGCACAGACGCAGGGAGGGTGAGAATTCCAAGATGGCCCGCAGGCAGCAGGCAAGGGTTTCTCAAGGCACTGATGTTGTAAATATGTTTGGACTGAGGTCACAGAGAGGAGTCCACTGTCTTTTGCAGAGCGAAGGCGGGGGACAGCAACCGCCTGCGTGTGCAAGAAGAAAGCAATGAGCAGGTCACCCAGCCTCTGCTTCCCCCTCAGTAATAAGACCTACTGCGCATAGGCGCCCACCAAGATGCCAGCTCAGGCAACACGGCTCGGAACTTCCTATGCACGCTCTCACAGAATCTTTGCATAAACCCCCGAGGTAAGCGATAGCACTCTTATCTGGAAAAAATGAAGAAACCAGAAGCTGTGAGATAAAGAATTCTGCTAATCCTAATGACAACGAAACAGCTATGATTTTTGAGGACAGCTCGTCTTCTCAGTTAACCTTCAGGACAGCTTGGGGAGCAATTATGGCTGTCACCATTTTCTACAGATGGGGAAACTGAGGCTCAGTTCAGTGAAGTCATCTCTCAAAGGCTCCACACCCAAAGTCAATGCAAGAATTGACTTACAGGGGCTTACAGGGATTCCTAGGACTGCCAAGCTGTGTTCTTTCCTCTGTGCACCACAACTGCCTCTTCCTCTGCCCTCATCCCCTCACCAAACACAAGAGTCTACTTCCCAACACAGATATTAGCTGCCTCATGGAATTTTCCAGCAGAGAGAGAACCAAGCCCCTTGGAGAACAGGACTCATCTATTTCTCTGTATCCGCTGTCTTGACACTCACGTTGCCCTTGATCCCTTGCCATTATACACCAGGAAAAGGGTAGCAGTGAGAAGTAAAGTGTTCTATTTGACTCCTCCAGCATTTTCTAAAGGAAATTGGCCCTGGTCAGCAGTAGCAGCAGCAGAGACATGGCAAGTGCTGGGCATCAGGGTTGACTGGGGCTTGTGGTGGAGCAGATTCAGCCAAGGCTGTGGAATCAAAAGGATTTGGGTGAGGAATTCCACCTCTACCACTCACTGTGTGAGTTTGAGCAAGTTCCTACAAGACCTCAGTTTTACCCATCTGTAAAATGGAATATTAATCTACACCTCATAGGATTACTATGGAGATATAATGAGATAATGCAGCGGCTTTCTAACATTTTTAACGGACAGTTGGAGATGCATTGCATCTCACATTATAACCAAATCCATACAGAGAAAGAGAGAGAGGATTCATAAAACCCCACTTAGTAACATTCTTTGATTGCTTTAATATCTTCTGTGCTAGTCCACTTCTGTGAACTACCACACCACCACCAATTAAATTGAATTCATGACCCAGCAAAGGGTCATCCCTTTCCCTGTGAAAAGTCTGACACGAGCTTCTCCCTGGCCCAGCTCCTATGACCATGTGCCCACACGCCACACATCCCTTCCTCTCTTCAATTCTGGTAGGGTTTTCCTCTGGGTGGGATTATAAAATCGTGAGGAAAGAGGCCTGCAGGGGGTGCTGTTTTAAGCTGTTGTGAATTTCGGTTTGGTTTTTATTTTCTTGCTTTTGTTTTTTAGTCAGTGAGTCCAGTTCTACTCATCTGGATGACTTCTGTCTTTATCCTCTTCCCCAACTATCTTGGGGCCTCACCTATCATCAAGCACACACAAACAAGGCCCACCCATCAGTGGAATGGAAGCAAGGAGGAATTCTCAAAGCTTCTCTCTTTGGATTCAAACTGGGCTGAGCTGGGTATGTCTTCCTCTTGGGAGCTCCCTCTAATAGTGTTCATTCAATAAGCACTTATGGAGGGTCCACCATGTGTCAGGCACTGTGCTAGGCCCTGGAGATCACAGACTCCGTGAATGGCAGCCCTGGACTTGGGCAACGTGGAGGCTTTCTTGGTGGATGCCAAAGTGAATAAGACACAATCCATCCTGGACTTTCCTGGTGGTCCAGTGGTTGGGACTCTGCACTTGTGATGGGGAGGTGTGGGTTCGATCCCTGATCAGGGAACTAAGATCCTACATGCCGTGCAGCGCAGCCACACACACAAAAAAAGGATACAATCCATCCTGGCCAGAAGCTTCTGAGCCAGGAGTCACAAAAACCCATAAGAGCAGTAAACTTCTAGATTTTCTATCACAAAAGAATGAGGGAACAGTTAAGAATCTCAAGGGAAGGGGAAAGTCATCAGGAAAAGCTCCTAAAAGGACGTTCTTTAGCTGGCTTACTAACACCTAAAAGCAGAGATCTCAGACAGGCAGCCTGAGGGCTGAATCTATTCCACAGGCAGGTTTTGCTTCTACATATAATTTTTTAAATGAGTTGCCAAGATTCGAACATCTGAAGTTCCACCTTCCCTGAAAAACTGGACACGTTTCCACCAAAGGGCCCATATTGAAGGGCAACACCCCATAGATGCTGAGTAGCTGCTGCCAGCTTCACACAGGCAAAATGTTCTCCCGTTTTTTCACAGTCCCCACCACTCCCTATTGCTTCCTCATCAACATTCCCTGCTGGGCCCCTGTAATCATCCTAGTTTGCAAACCTTGATCTAAAACATGATGGGGGAAATGTGGGTTCGAAGTTAGAAAGAGTTTCTAAATCTGGGTGTTAGGCTATGCTTTAAAGGAAAAGCTTTTTCAATGTCCGGGTCAGCTCACCAGGACAAGAAAACAGTTGCAGATTCCAGCAGAAGCCTTATCCGGCCAGGAACCAAAATACTTCCTTGTGCTCCAGGGCTCCCAGGACCACACCCTGGTGCTCAGCCACTGGACAGCACATGAATTCAGTCAAAGGAGGGAAATTCTAACATAATGCCTGGATTTGTATTAAATAAGAACAATGCATAATTCAACCTTTCAGATCTTCCAGAACTTTGCTTTTTCTGGATGAAGGGGTCTATAAAATGGCATACGCTTGGAATGGTCAGTCAGTCTTGCAGCAGATGGAGACAGGAGAGGGGTGGGTTAGGAATTAGTCACCAAACGTTATGTGATCTCTTCGGGAGGAGAGACTCCAGGTTCTCCTCTGTCCAAAGTCAGGCTTGTATTCATCCACCATTTTTCATGTTTGATGAAGTGATAGGGGACAAAAATGTCACGGAACTCTCTGGGGAGCACCATGAAATACTGATACATTAAACTTAAAAGAGCTCGATCCAGGGCTTCCCTGGTGGCGCAGTGGTTGAGAGTCCGCCTGCCGATGCAGGGGACACGGGTTCGTGCCCCGGTCTGGGAAGATCCCACGTGCCACAGAGCAGCTGGGCCCGTAAGCCATGGCCACTGAGCCTGCGCGTCCGGAGCCTGTGCTCTGCAACGGGAGAGGCCACAACAGTGAGAGGCCCGCGTACCACAAAAAACAAACAACAAAAAAAACAAATGTCCTAATGACCGGTAGTCCCATTTTACCGATGAGAAAAGTGAGATTCAGAGAGATCATGCAAATTGTCAGATTTAGGAATGAATGAATGAATGAGCAAGATTGAACGGAGTGGGACACTAGGAACTGTTAGGAACCCACTGCAAGCCGATTCTAGCAGCTACCTGTAGCAGGTGAAAGAGGAAGGAGAGGCAACAGGGGAAACGGAAGAAGCAACTGGAAATGTGGCAATAACATCCGGAGAAGGGGGAGTTACCCTGGGATTCTCACCTTGACATATCAGGGCTGATACCCTTCTGCTGCGGGGCTGTCCTGGGCACTGTAGGACACTTAGCAGCATTCCTGGCTGCTACTCAGTGTATGCCAGCAGTAATGCCCCTTTGTAACAACCCCAAATGTCTCCAGACATTTTCAAATGTCCCCTGGGGGCAAAACTGCCTTCAGTTGAGAACCACTGATTTACAAAAGAAGCAATTATTTCCAACAGCCATCAGTTTCCCTGGCAGCAGCAAAGTCAAAAAGGAAAATGGGAAAGGGCCATTGGCTTTGGTGATCCACGGTCTCTAGGTACGTTCCAGAAATTTCCTTCTGTAACAAAGTCCATTTAAAAGTAGTTACGGAGGGAACAGAATTTAAAAATAAGAGCAACCAAGGGTGAGCTACTCTCAGAAAGCCAGAAGATTTGGTTTGGGATCTCCACAAGCCTGTAAAAGGAACAGGCTCCTAGCCCCCTGGCTTCCAGACGCAAGTCGAAAAGCAAAAGTTTCCCCCTGTGAGTCTCCTTTTCAGTCATCTCCACCTCCAACCCAGCGAGGGTCCATCCTGGAGACAGATGTTGCCCAAAAGGACCATAGCGAAGACAGGCCAAGTGAGCGAAAGTGTGGAAACTTCTGAGATTTGCTTGGGTTTGGCACTTACGGAACAATAAACCGAGCCTTTGAAGAGGCTAAACAAAGGAACCATTTGTCTACTCCAGCAGCTACAAAGTAAGGCAGGATTACAGCGAAGCACTCAGGAATAAAAGAAGAATGCCAAGCTAGAGAGGAGACTAGAGTTTACTGAGTCCAGCTAGGACCCTCCACCAGAACCTAAGGTCAGTCGGTAAGAAAGCAACTGAACGTACCCAACGCGACACAGGAAATGCAGGGTCTAGAGCTTTATGTTAAAAATACTTGCCAATTTTTTTCCTTCTTGGCTGCTTTAATTTATGCAGTATGCTAGAAGCGAGAGTAGGTGGGGCAACATTGAAAAACATGCATTTTTAAAAAGACACAAAGATTTTCTTCGCTGCCGTTTTTGATATCATTCTTATGAATTAATGATGCCAGCTTTTATTTGCTTGTCTGCTGGAGAGCTTTCCTGTACTCCTCTCATCGGGACACATGGTCGGCATTAAAATGCTTGTGAGACTTTCTATTCCTCTAACGTTCCCTGGCTAGCTTGGATTTTAATCTAACAGCCCTTCTTTCCAAATAATCTTTCTGCTGGAGCTATGTATTTCTCATTCTTCCCCCACCCCTTCCTTGACAGGCCTCAATGACTTGAAGAGTTTTTGAAATAACATGCCAACCACCTTTGAGGGGCTTTCTGTCTCATCTCCAGGTTGGAGCTAGCTTTTTGATCATGGGGGTCCAGTTTCTTTCCACTACTCTTATCTGTGGAAGACCCACAGGAAACTTTCTGAGGGGTGGGAGAAGAGATATTCAAAGAAGGGGTGGGGTACAGGGAGGAGACATGTTATGTCATACAAGTCACACATTCTGAATCTCTCCATTGTGTGTCTGCAAAGAAAGGGGAAAGTCTGGTCAAGTTGTTCATTCTTTCTGTACTTCATTTTTCCTAAGTATGAAAGTGACACACGACTGTCACTGTGAGAATGTGCAGTTGTGAGAATGAATGACTCTTAGTTACACCATCCGGAGGAAAATATGTTCCCTGTAGTGACACAATGTTCTCTTCTGTGAGGCAATCTTACTGGACTGTTTACCTGGAGTCCCAACCCTGTGGGTGATAACAGACTTGCCTCTTCTTTGAAACCCAGCAGCACCCAAAAAAGGAAGGAGAGACACAGCCTTAGAATCTCTTTAGACCAGCAAACCAGGAATATTCACTTAATAGACACTTTCTACTGACTTCCAAAAGGAAGTGATAGAAAGACTGAGGTTGTCCCATAAAAAGTTTTCTTAAAAGACAAACTTCATCAGCTGTCTTCAGGTGATCAGGTTCAGAAACTCTTTCCCTTTTTTTATTCCTTTTTCTACTTATAATGTTTCTTTTACAATAACATACATCCCTTTGGTAATCTCGAATGATATTATTAGTTTCTATTTACCCTGCCGTTTCTCAACCTAGCAAATGTCTCTTCTAGGTCAAATGGTTCTTAAAAATTACTAAAAGAAAGATAGTGAAGTCCCTTAAGTCAAGTCTTGCTGAGATGTGACTTTCCATTTCCTCGGCTGTAAAATGGGATGGCTCCTACCTTACTTGGAAGTACAAAATAACTCCAGGCTGGGGCTTCCCTGGTGGCACAGTGGTTGAGAGTCCGCCTGCCGATGCAGGGGACGCGGGTTCGTGCCCCGGTCCGGGAGGATCCCACATGCTGCGGAGCGGCTGGACCCATGAGCCATGGCTGCTGAGCCTGCGCGTCCGGAGCCTGTGCTCCGCAAAGGGAGAGGCCACAACAGTGAGAGGCCCGCGTACGGCAAAAAAAAAAAAAAAAAAAGGTCCTTTACACTTTGTTTCAATGGAATCTCAACCCCCCCCCCCATCATTATGAAAAGATCTGGCTATTCACCTTTTTTTTTTCATTTAAAAAAATAATAAATCTAGTGTCTTTCTCTAAAACGTGGTCGTTAGAAGATGATGGCTTTCTAAGATGTGTAGACTAAAATGTGTTTTGCTGCCTTAGAGTTTTGCTGGAAAGTTTTTTCGTGTGTGTACTTGTTAATCATTTCGCGTTGCCCATAGATAGCATCATTTCTCTATAGGGTGATGCTCATTGCCCATAAGTAGTGATGGATCCATTTTCACCACCACTTATGCGGTTGAAGAGCCGCCTCTGAACCACTTTTCTCTCCAGCGATTCCTCTTCTTCCGCCTCTCCGCAGTCGGCCTGAAGGAATCTGAAGAAGGTGGCTGGAAACTCATTTTAAGGAACCGCCCCATCCTTCGCCCCGCTGGGTACCCTGCACTCCGGCCGCCCCTGCCCCCTCCCGATCCGCACGCCCTCGGGCGGCATCCGGACGCAGCGTTCGAGGCTGCCGGTAGAGGGCACACTTACTTTACTTTCGCAAACCCCGGGCTCGAGTGCAGCCCTGGGAGGGGGCAGGGAAGGACGCTTTGCAGCAAAGCCCCGACCAGGGATTGGTCACTCCCCGCGTTTGCGGCAAAGGCTTGGAGGTTGGCGTAATCTGCAATCCTTAAAACTGAATTGTGCCGTGTACCTGATTTGGAGGAAGTCACTACTCATTCAACAATTGAACGCCGAGCAGCAAACTCAACGGGTAATAATCTATCTCGAACACAAGCATGTTATACGCGAGCCCCTCCCTGCCCCGAATTTTTTTCTCTTTTGGAATGAGGGGGGAGGGGCGTGGAAAAGTTTACTTAAAATGCCTCTGGGTGAGGGACCAGGGCTGGGGAAGATTGCCTCTGTTTTTAAGGCCTTAGTGTAATGCAGAATAGCAAATCCCGAGGGAATATGTATTGTATACGAAATATAGATTCACTGAGGGAGCGAGCAAGTCATGTGCCGTGTTGGGCAAAATTCTAGGTCGACGTGTACGTGAAATGTACATAGACGTACGTGGATTAGGCATACGCACTTCACTATGGTATTCAGAAACAAATTTATAGTCAGTGAACTAGGAAATCAATGCCTGAAATTCGGCCAATTTTTAATTGGCTTTTTTAATTGGCGCAAGACACCACCCCTCCAGAAAAAAAGACACGGAAGTAATACTTGGCCCCTCTCCTTAGATCAGAATCGATGTTGGGGTTTGTTTTGGTTTTTTGGGGTTTTTGTCCAATAATAAAGAGGAAAGCAGACCCAGAAAGGAAGTCAACATTCGATTTGTCCGAGGAGGAGAGAGTTAACGGTTTTCTTCACCAGGGACTCTGCTGACTCCCCAGGGTGGATCCACCAGCTCGCCTCCTTCCCTCTTCTGGGGAGTCTGGTCCCACGGCTCGCGCCCACCCCCTCCCCAGTCAGTATCCTTCCGTCTAGCGCCTTTGATTTCCCCCAAACCTGGGAGCCCCAGAGTGGTGCAAACCGACACCACGGGGCGCAAAGAGGATTCGTCTCTTTTCTGAAACCCGGCTGCAGAATTGGGAACTCAGAGTGAGAGGCGCGGGCGGGGGACTGGGGGTGCAGACCGGCCGAGAGCGGGCGGGGGAGGGGCCCCCGCGGCGCGCACCCGCAGGCGCGCTCCTGCCTTACTCCAGCTCCGGAACCCACAGAAGGATCTCAAGGATTAGCGCGTACTGGGGTGGGGGGCGGGAAAGCGGGCTCACGCGGAGATCCATGTAGGTCTGCGCGGGCGGGGCCGGGGTTGGGGATGGGGGGTCGTCTGCGGCTTTGGCGGCGATTTGGGGTATTCATTCTGGGTGGAAGGTACCCAGCTGAGATAGCTGCACACACACAGAATGCATAACACCCCCCAACAAATACAGTGGGTGTTTATTCATAACGCGTCCTCCAAGTATACGTGGCAGTGCGTTGCTGAATTATTTTAATAATTCCAGGCATCATTTTCCTCCCTATACCTCTGATCGTTTATCCCCATCGACATTCAATGCCCCACACACTCAGAGCGCGCGCCAGTCAATACCCCCTTCCTTCCTCCTCTCTTCGTAGGACTTATTTTCCAAATGCTACCCTTTTCCCGGCCTTAGGGAGGCGCCCGTCCGCCCGGGACGTGCGTGGCGTGGCCGTGGGTACACGGTGTATGCTCAGCGCAAAGAGTTCAGCTGTTCTGCCCGCGATGATTGAAGCACAGAGGACAAGTATGCTGTTTGCCAAACAGAGCGCTGCCCCAGAGGAGCCAGCAGCAGAGAAAGAGAGAAGGTTTGAGCGGGAGCAAAAGAAAATGGTAGGCGCGCGCAGTTAATTCATGCGGCGCTGTTAACTGTGTTTACATCCGAGAGCTCGGCGCACTGGAGTGCCAGCCTCAAAGGGCTGAGTCTCCTCCCCTCCGGCCCTCCCTCCCCACCAGCGCCCCTCCCGGGTTCCCAAAGCTGAGGGCGGGGGAGAAAGAAAAAAGATCCTCTCCTGTGAATCCCCGCCCACCGGCCTTTTATAGGCGAGGGTCTGCGCGGCCAAGGACCCCCGGGCTGTGCAACTCGCGGCTACCCCTGCTGCCGCCGCGCCCCGGCCGCCGCCTGGCTCCCCAACTGCCTCTGGAAGGGCAGGGCTATTCAGAGGCTTGGCGGGAAAAAGAGAACAGAGGGGAGGGGCCGTGCCTTAGCAGTATAAAAGCCGGTTTTCTGGGCTTTATCTGACTCGCTGTAGTAATTCCAGCGAGAGGCAGAGGGAGCGAGCGGGCGGGCCCTCGAGGGTGGAAGAGCAGAGGCAGCCGAGCGAGCGGAGTCGCGCTCCGGGCGCCCGGGGAAGGGAGATCCGGAGTGAAAGGGGGGCTTCTGCGCCTCGGGCCCGGCCGCCCCCACCCCACCCTTCCCGCCGACCCCTGCCAGCGGCCCGCCACCCGCGCCGCATCCGCGAAACTTTGCCCACTGCCCGCTGGAACTTACAGCACCCGAGCGACAACGCGACTCTCCGGACACGGAGAGGCTCTTCTGCCTATTGGGGGAGTCACTTTTCCCCGCCACTGCCCACGACCCGCGCCTCTGAAAGGCGCTCCTCGCCGCTTTTTGGACGCTGGATTTCCTTCGGAGAGTGGAAAACCCGGTGAGCACCCGGACCTATTGGCCTTTTAATTTATTTTTGCTACCGCAGTAATGCCGCGATGAGTCGAATGCCCGGGTCGGTGTCTTTTCTCCCATTCCAGCGCTATTGACACTTTTCTCAGAGTAGTTGTGGTTGGTCGGGGTGGAGTGAAGACGAACCAGAACTGGGTCGGGGTACAGTGACTTGTCAAGATGGGAGAGGGGAAGGCAGAGGGAAAACAGGGTACGTTTTTGAAAGTAGCCTTGAGAGGTTTTTGCTTATGTAGATGGACGCTGACCCCGGCCGGTTGTACATTCTTCCTTTATTGCATTAATTGCTTTTGGCCTTTGGGGAGGAGAAGAGAAGGGTATGCTTCTCGGTGGCAGAAAACCCTTTACATCCTGAGCTCCTTGGAGTAAGAATTACATATTGCCGTGTGTGAGCGAGAGAGCTCCGCAGCCTCTGACTTTTCCCCGTCTCGGAAAGGGCATTTAAATTTCGGCTTACCGCATTTCTGACAGCCGGAGACAGACACACTGCGGCTTGTCCCGCCCGCCGATCCCCGCGGCGTTTCCAATTCGCCCCCGGCTCCTTTTAGAAGTTGGCATTTGGCTTTTAAAAAGGATAATAAAATTAAAGATCTTGGTCTACAGAGAGGTTAGGATTTGGTGTTGGCGAGGCGCGGGGAGGGGGGTGAAGGAGGCTGGGGCAAAGATGTGTCCGATTCTCCTGGAATTACTGACTCGGGGGGAAACGAGGACAAATCTCTGCACCCAGCCTTGGCTCCCAGGCCGCCTCTGGTGTCCCCGCGCGGGTGTCCCTGCGCCCCGGAGATGCGGAGGACGGCAAGGAGCGGGGCTCGGGGCTTTTCCAGAACAGCTGCTACCCTCGGCGGGTGAGGGGAAGACGCCTGGCTCTGGGCGCGGAATCGTAGCAGGGTCTCTGGCGCAGTTGCGGCGCCGTATTGGGTGTTGAAGGGAGGTGTCCCTGTTATTATTTAACACTCCCCTTTTATGTATTGGCGGGGCGGGGCGGGGGGGGCGGTTAAGGCTCGAAGCTGAGCTTGCCACTCCAGCCCGCGAGGGAAAAGAAGAAAAGCCGGCAGAGGAAGGAAGGGGGGCGCGCTGGGGGTAGGGATGCAGGAGGCGGAGAAGGGAGGCTGGGAGGGGCGGTGGCGCCGGCGGGGGAAGGAGCGCGGCAAGGGCGCGAGTGGGAACGGGTGCGGCGCGAGGGGCCCCGGCGCGGGAGGGGGCCGCGCGCAGCCGCTCCCGCCGTGGCGCCTCTCGCAGCCTCCTTCAGGTGGCGCAAAACTTTGCGCCTCAGCGTTTGGCAGATCGTATTCCTCCCCCCCCGACCCCGCGCCGCCTCCCCCGGCCTGTTAAGGAGGCCAAAGCCGATTTCGATTGCTCGGCGGTCGCCGGGCCGACTCCCGGACTTGGCGCTCCGGGCTCCCGGGGGACGGAAGCTGCGCGGGCGCTACGGAGCTGCTTCGCCAAGTGTGTGTCTGAGATAGTAGAGGGTCACCCAGAAAGGGTAAAAGGGTGCCTTTTTGTTTTGTTTTGTTTTGTCCCCCCCCGCCGGCCCCATTTGGGAACAGCGCTGGAAGGGGAGTGGTTCTGGATTGTGGCGCGCGCGGCGCGCTGCGCGGGATTTCGGCACCAACCAAGACCCCCTTAACTGAAGACTTGCCCCCGCCTTTGTGTGCCCCCTCCAGCAGGCTGCCGCGATGCCCCTCAACGTCAGCTTCGCCAACAGGAACTATGACCTCGACTACGACTCGGTGCAGCCTTATTTCTACTGCGACGAGGAGGAGAACTTCTACCAGCAGCAGCAGCAGAGCGAGCTGCAGCCGCCTGCGCCCAGCGAGGATATCTGGAAGAAATTCGAGCTGCTGCCCACCCCGCCCCTGTCCCCGAGCCGCCGCTCCGGGCTCTGCTCGCCCTCGTACGTCACGGTCGCGTCCTTCTCCCCCAGGGGAGACGACGACGGCGGCGGCGGCAGCTTCTCCTCGGCGGACCAGCTGGAGATGGTGACCGAGCTGCTGGGAGGAGACATGGTGAACCAGAGCTTCATCTGCGACCCCGACGACGAGACCTTCATCAAAAACATCATCATCCAGGACTGTATGTGGAGCGGCTTCTCGGCCGCCGCCAAGCTCGTCTCGGAGAAGCTGGCCTCTTACCAGGCTGCGCGCAAAGACAGCGGCAGTCCGAGCCCCGCCCGCGGGCACAGCGGCTGCTCCACCTCCAGCTTGTACCTGCAGGACCTGAGCGCCGCCGCCTCCGAGTGCATCGACCCCTCGGTGGTCTTCCCCTACCCGCTCAACGACAGCAGCTCGCCCAAGCCCTGCGCCTCCCCCGACTCCGCCGCCTTCTCGCCGTCTTCGGACTCTCTGCTCTCCTCCGCCGCGTCCTCCCCGCGGGCCAGTCCCGAGCCCCTGGCGCTCCACGAGGAGACACCACCCACCACCAGCAGCGACTCTGGTAAGCTGGGACCCTCCAGGCCCAGGTCAGAGGGGGTGGCTGGCTGTCTTTCCTATTCTCACTGGCGACCACTTCAGTTAACCCTGCTTTTTCTCTTTTCTTATATTTGGAAAAGAAATGGCAGGCCTGGAAGGGTCTGGGAGCTCATCATCCCTGAAACACTGGGCTTTAGTGTGCCTCCCATCCCTTCCCCTAAGATCGCCCTAGTAGCCAGCCCCCTCCTCTTCCCTCCCTCCCCTTAGGAATTTCATTTGGGTTTTTAAATCTTCTAGCTTATCTAGCAACTCTATCCGCTCCCTCTTACCCCTCTTAAGCATTTTAATTGCCCTGGGCCGTGGGGGGATCTTGATGAGGTTAAGAGAGGATTGATCTCTTCGAGAGTGAATGAATTACCTCCCTTAACTTCTGAGAACCTGTTGGAATTTAATGGACTACAGATCAACAAAAATGAAGAGGGGCAGTGGACAGAAACTGGGCAGCCACCCACCTGAGTGCTATAAGCCAGTGAAAGTGCCTTAAAAATGTATGGACTGAGGAATTGGGATCTTTTCGGCCTCTTTTGAACACTTAAAAGCAAGTCCTTTCCAAAACTGTACTCCTTTTTTCCATCCCCCACCCCCTAGGACTTTTGGCAAAGCTGCAAGACTTTTTTTTTTTTTCCACTTCCAGTAAAATAGGGATTGCTAAAGTCATACCAAAGATTTGCAGCTATCATTTGCAACACCTGAAGGGTTCTTGGTAAAGTCCCTTGCAAAGAGGAGGTGCTTGGGAATGTGCTTTGTTTGGGTGTGTCCAGCACCTCATTAAGTCTTAGGTAAGAATTTGCATCAATGTTGTATCCTGGTAAATTGTAATTTTCTTGTCTGTGCCATAAACCCAGCTGTCATTTTCCTCCCTGAGACTGTCTCTTCATGAGAAGAAGAGCAGAGACAATTGGCTAGTTCTCTGGGGATAACTTTGTGCCAGGGTCCTTTTTTTTTTTTTTCTGGCCGTGCCACACAGTGTGTGAATCTCAGTTCCCAAACCAGGGATGGAACCTGCACCCCCTGCATTGGAAGCATGGAGTCTCAACCCCTGGACTGCCAGGGAAGTCCTCCGGGTCCTTTCTTACCTAATTATGCCTTGTATTTGTGCACAGTATTGATTTAATCTGGTCATTGATTGCTTTAAGGAAACCGTGGCTAACTGGGCGATTGCTTTTTCTTTTCTTACAGAGGAAGAACAAGAGGATGATGAAGAAATTGATGTTGTTTCTGTGGAAAAGAGGCAGCCCCCTGCCAAAAGGTCAGAATCGGGGTCACCCTCTGCCGGAGGCCACAGCAAACCTCCTCACAGCCCGTTGGTCCTTAAGAGGTGCCACGTGTCCACCCATCAGCACAATTATGCAGCGCCCCCCTCCACTAGGAAGGACTGTCCCGCCGCCAAGAGGGCTAAGTTGGACAGTGGCAGGGTCCTGAAACAGATCAGCAACAATCGCAAATGTGCCAGCCCCAGGTCTTCGGACACCGAGGAGAATGACAAGAGGCGGACACACAACGTCTTGGAACGCCAGAGGAGAAACGAGCTGAAACGCAGCTTTTTTGCCCTTCGTGACCAGATCCCGGAGTTAGAAAACAATGAAAAGGCCCCCAAGGTAGTTATCCTTAAAAAAGCCACAACATACATCCTGTCCGTCCAAGCAGAGGAGCAAAAGCTCATTTCAGAAAAAGACGAGTTGCGGAAGAGGCGAGAACAGTTGAAACTCAAACTTGAACAGCTACGGAACTCTTGCGCATAAATTGACCGATTGGAGGGAGGAACTGGAATGAATCCCTCATGAAATTCTCATTTGTTACTAAGGGAAAGTGAGGAAGAAGATTCCTTCTGACGGAACTCCCGACGTATGAACTTTCTGCATATGCATGACCAACCTCACAACCTTGGCTGGATCTTAAGACTGAAAGGTTTAGCCATAATATAAACTGCCTCAAATGGGACTTTGGGCATAAAAGAACTTTTTTTATGCTTACCATCTTTTTTTTTTCCTTTAACAGATTTGTATTTAAGAATTGTTTTTACGAAATCCTGAACTTTATCCAATTTTCCTTTGTAAATATAGCCATTAAATGTAAATAACTTTAATAAAACCTTTATAGCAGTTATACCATAATTTTTTTATTTAAGTACATTTTCCTTTTTAAAGTTGATTTTTTTCTATTGTTTTTAGAAAAAAATAAAATGCCTGGCAAATATATAATTGAGCCAGATCTTCAGTTGTGAGTGTTTTGTTTCTTTTCTTTTCTTTTTTTTTTTTTTTCCTCATTCTCTTTTCATCAATGACAAATTAACAGAATTTGGCCCTTAAGGGAGTGAGCTTTAGAAGATGGGAAGAGAAGTTATTTAAGAAAGGGTGAGGGCTTTCCTTTGTTCTAATGGGTCTGGGGCCTTAAGGTCTTTAAATTCTCAGGGTTATAAGATGCTTCCTGGAGATTTGTGATAAGGGCTAGAGTTGATACTTCAAAGAATGAAAGGGCAGTAAGCTGGTGAGGGTTAGAGGTAGGCAAAAGGGTTAAAGATAACAGTTAAGAACACAAAGGGGGGTGAGGACTGGGGTTTGGGAGGAACATGAAGGAAAAACTGGAGTTTCCATGCCATTCCCCAGCTCCATTGCAGGCCAGGGGTCCTGCCCATTGAAACAGTTGATGGGGGAAGAGCCGGGACCAACTTTTCTGCTTGCCTGCTCCTACCAGGTGCTCTGGGAGGCAAGTTATTAACCCTATTTTACAAACAAGGGAATATAGAAGCTCAGAGTGGTTATATAACTTCTCCTCAGCCACACAGTAAAAGGCTGAATCCAGGTCCCATGTTTGTTGAAAAACACTTACCACTTGGCTATCATGCTTTAGCTCATCCTGTGTCTGCAGTACAAGAATGCTTTGGGTTTGGGGCCTGATGGACTGATCCAAGGGGTAACTGTTTAAGTGCCAGGCATTTTTCTATGCATTTTCCTTATGCTAACTCCCCAGCAACCATATGAAGGAGGTACTGTCGATTTCCCATAATAGGGAAACTGAGGCACAACAAGGCTTATCCATGTGCCCAAGGTCCACTGATAATGAAGGGTAGAGCAAGGATTCCAACCCAGGCTTGACCTGTGCTAGACCACCTCTCAGACAAGCCAGTAGCAATCAACTGGCCAGTCACGAGGACGGGAGTCACCCATCAAGTGGAATACGTGACTTAAGTTTCAGCATTTAGGGCTGCTGGGACTCGGTTCCTCTTTTTCCGTTTTGTTTTGTTTTTGTTTTTATTTTGTTGTCCATTGCTTAATTATTCCTTTCACAATGAGAAACCCACGGCTCATCCACTCCTACCTTAGCCATTTGTTAAATGAGGTTCACCGGTTGCTCCTGGGAAGTGGCCAATATGGAAATGCTACTGTTCAGATCATAAAATAAAACATAGTTACTCTTTGTCATGTGAGTCATTATTTTGGAAACAACAAACTCCCCTTCTTCCAACCTCTTTCACACGGGGACATGCATGACACATGCTCATCACTAGAACATGAAAAGGCATTTTTGAATGTTGTTATTATTAATCTTAAGCCTTTGAAAACCCCACGGTCCAAACCAGAAACTAGAACACTGACTACATAGGCAAATGGAAGTTACTATTGCTGTTCTAATTATCTCATTGTCTCAGCGTCGGAGTAGATCTTGAGATCCCTGTACTCACTTGGAGATTTAAATCCACCATGACCCATAAATCAATAAATAATTACAGTCTTTGGCTTTGACCCCTAGAATAACTTATTCAAGTCCTTAATGTCTTTTTCTTGATCCTTTATTCTGGATCCTAAATCCTACCCTAATAGCTTCAAGCTGTCACACCCTACACCCTAAATTCAAAGGGGGATACAATCCACAGAAGTTGAGTAGCTCGAAGTGTTACAGAAGTGGGGGCCATCTTAAACGATTCACTCTGCCGCTTTGTGGCTGGAGTACAGCCCTGGAGTGACTCACCTGGGAACAGGGAAGGTGTTAGTTTGAATCACGCAGTCCGGGCAAGCCTGAGGAATAGGAGAGAGTGTTCCTCATTAGGAAAACAACTCCCCGTTCCAAATTATCAGGAAACAACTTTCGGGATGCAGAGCCTGGCTGTGGAGATGAAAGGGAACCACGCCAACTACCTATCAGGCCCTCTTTTAGCTTTAGGAAGCCAGGGAATGTTCTGAAAACAGAATAGATGCCAACTTCTTTCCAGAAAATCAGGCTGACCTTGACCTCAACACAAATTGGCCCTCATAGCCAATCCAGAGAGTCCCCAGGGTTTATGCCATTGTGTAATCTATTTTGTAGATAACAATGATCAAGAATTGGAGATGGAGGAGCTGAGCTTATGATTTGGTCAGGAATATACAAGAAGGAATAAGTTAGTATTAACTATGCGTTTTACCCAGGAGACTGTCCAGGAATTAATGCCTTCCCCAGGGGATTCCCGGAGTGGTTTTGTTTAGGGATGGAATGTGTAAAGAGGAAGGAAGTGTTACTTTACGATGCCATTTGGAAGCAACAAAGGAGATCCACATTATAAAAACAATCAATCAAATGTTTAAATGCACAAAGTTCTCACAACCCCAGCTTCAGAAGTAGGTTACTCACAGCTAGGATGTGTAAGTAGAGTTCTCTGCTGGTCTTTAAGACAAAGCTTGGTAAAGACGACAAAATAATTGTATTAGGGGGTTTTCTGCAGCTTGATTGCAATAGCTGATGAGAATTTGTTAGTATACACGCTAAGGGCCTCTGAAACATTTCTTCCCGGCAATGCATACCCTTAGGTTAAAAGAGGCTGAAGGGTGTCCCCTGACACTATCTATAAATGCACTAGGAGCTTTACAAGTTTCCTCTTTTAAGGTTATAGACCATTACACACCTATTTCAAAGGAGAAGGAGTGTAGACACAAGCCAATAGAATAAGAACAGGGACCTGTTTTAAAAAAAAAAATACTAAAAAGACTCTACCACCCACCACGAAAGCTGTAGCAATAACCTTTCTCTAGTCTAGATCCTTTGGTGGAGAATCTAGACTAATTCCATTTGTTTATTTTTGGTTTTATTTTTATCACTCTAGAGACTAATTCCAAATGTAGAAGAAACACCCAAGAATGTTCACTTTGCCAAACTGGTTTGAGGTGATTTACAATGACTGAGTTGATTTCTCATTTTGTTTTAAATTTTATTTCTTCAATATTAGTCTACACTAAGCTCTTTAGGAAGACACAGTTGAGGGGAAGTGTTAACGGGTTGTAGATCTTCTGAGGTTAAAAGGAATGTGCTTTGTTTTTACACAATGCCTAGGAGCAGCTCAGCCACAGTCCCCAACACTTTCTTCCCCTGTCACCCCATCAGCCCATCTAGGGATAAAAGAGGCCAGTGCAGTCAGGGGTCTCTAGGGGCAGGGAATGGGAGAGCTCAGGGAGAGAGAATTAACCTTGTTTATACACCTCCTACCTGCCAGACCCTCCTTCTCACTGGACTCTCCCAGCAGCCCAGCGGGAGAGCAATTTCTGAATGTGACGACACTGATGAAGTTCAGACAAGTTCAATAGTTCTCCCAAAGTCACACAAGCGTCAACCATAAAAACCAAACAACAATAGTAGTCAGTCTTTACTAGGTGCTAAATACTTTACAGACATCTAATTTCATCCCCAAAGCAACTCTTAGATGGTAAATTCAATTCCTAATCCCCAATTTACATATAAGGGGATTGAAAACTTTGAGAGATTAAGTAATTTGCCTGCATTCACAGAGTGAGCAAAATGGTGAGAGCAGGAATTATTCGTTCGTTCATAAATATTTATTGAGCACCTACTGTGTGCCCACAGTGTGCTGGGGGTGTGAAGAGATGCTAAGATAAATGAGATAGATAAGGTCCTAGCCCTGAGTCACCTATGGATTACTGGAGAACAAAGGAAATGAAGGCAATTAGACTCTAAGTTATTTTACAAACACTTTTTGAGTGTACTAGGTAGGAGGAAGGGGTTAAAGCTCTGGGAGCTGCTGAAGACCACCCCCCACCGCCCAGGGAAAATGAAGTCAAGGAAAGAACTCAGGAAATGCTGAAAGAGGAACAAAGGAGAAGACACTGTTTTTTTCTTTTTTTAGGAGGGAGACAACTCTAGGAAGAAGCTCTTCTATCAAAAGTATCAGAGGCAGCAAGAGGGGCAGCAGGATGTGCAGAGAATGGTCCACTGGACTTGGCAATATGGAAGTGTCTTCTTGACCACACCTCCTCCCCAGTGGACAGCAGCCCATCCACCCAAGATCCTTCCTCTCCTTCTTTCCTTCCATTCAATCCATCACTTGAAACATCTGCCTAACCATTCTCCCAGTACCCTGCCCTCCTGTAATACCTTCTCCAGGAGTTTCCAAAGTGTGATTCCTGGACCATCAACACCGACGTGACCTGTGAATTTGTTGCAAATGCAAACACATTGTCCCTGAATTAGAATCTCAGGAGATGGGCCCCAGGAAACTGTGTTTTAACAAGCTGCTCTAGGGCTTGAAAAAGTTGAGAACAACTCCCCGGCTTCTCCATCATTGCCACCCCCAAGATCTCTCTAAATCGCAAATGTGATTATGCCCCTCCCTTGCTTAAATCCCTTCAGAGGGTTCCTGCTACCCACCAGATGATGTCCAAAGCTGTCCTACACCTCCAAGTCCTCCACACACTGGCTTCCACTGACTCAAAGATTCCATCTCTCTGGTTTCCCAATCAGATGCTTTGTCCCCTCTGCTCAAAACACTGTTGACCCAGCATCCACCCATCCACCAACACAACGCCCACAAGCCTGCCATGCTCTTATTCATCCTTCATGGCTCACCTCCTAGGATTCTCTGACTACTAGACAAGGTTCCCTAGGAAACCACAACTGACTACCCAAACATTCCCCACTCTGTATAGAAATCGTTCGTCTTGCCTTGAGGAATGGAATCACATCAGTCCTGTTCACCAATGAATCTTCACTCAGTGCCAACATAAATGCCTGGCATTGAACAGCGACTCAACAACATCTTGGTGAATGGCTGAATGAAGGGCCTTTTGCATGCTGTTGTGGGCATTGAAAATGAGTAGGAGGAAAAGTAGAAACAGATTCTCAACAACATTTTCAAGAAGTTAGCTCTCAAGATAAGGAAAGAGATGGATTTATCAAATGAAGACAAGGGTTTGTATTTGGTTGGATTTGCTTGATGGGATCTCGATTTTATCTTATTGAAGATAAAGAGATCATTAGTTTGTAGCCTGGTGGGATGAAGTTAAGAGGGGGAGAAGTGAAGATACAGGAGAAAAGGAATGATGGAGCTAAATGTAAGTATCTCAAGGGCAGCTTCCATCTTTGCCTGGTGCCAAGCACGTTGCCTGGAAATCTAAAGGGGAATATAAGTGGACTCGGTGAGAGGGGGATGCCTTCTTGAACATGGCCACTCCTACAGAGAGTGGCTCTTCCCAGTCTCAATGTTAAAGTCAAGGCCGAGTCTCTTCCTCTAGGCTCCCAGAGCCCTGTGCTCTTGCTCTATCGCAGGACAGGTTCATCTGTATAGAAATAACCTGTTTAATTCTCTCTCTCTCTTGCTAGACTCTAAACTCCTTGAGGATACATACTATGACTTTCTCCATCACTGTACACCATAGGGCAGGCCTAGTATCTAGCATATAAGATTGTGCTGAATGAATGAATGAGTGTATCAACAAATGAATGAATGTATTTGCCGTATATTTTAAGTTTCTACATCCCGGAGTTGTCCATCTTTTTTACCCTGTTCAGTCCAATGCTCTGTGTTCAGCTCATGTCAAATCTATTCCCCTCTGTGATGTCTACCTAATTCATTCCAGATGGCAGAAGCCTCAGCAAAAGTGTCTCTGAGTCTCAGTCAGGATCTATATGTCGCAAGCAACAGAAAATCAACTTTAACTGGTAGATGCGGGGTTGGGGGACAAAAGGTATGTAATTAGTTTATGTAACTGAAAAAGCCCAAGGGTGATTGGATCTAGGGGCTCAAACAAACAGTGGCTTCAGGATTCTTTCCATATCTTCATCTCAGTCAGGATCTCCCCACCTGGGGCAAAGATGGCTGCCAGCAGCAATAGGCTAACACAGGCTCCTCAGAGAAAGCGGGTCCCTCTTTCCCCCTCAAGGAAAAGCCTCAGGAAGGATTCTGATCGGTCCCCTGGTGTCACATGTCCACCCTGGGGCTGGTTGATCAGCTTGGTTCCCAGCCCTCCTCCTTTGGTGGAGTTGGGGCCGCACGTGTGATTGAAAGCCCCATCCAGCAGGGGAAAGACGATTCCTGAAATGCAAAGGTTTGCTCACAGAAAGAACGGCTGTTCCCTAGACTGACCCACTGGGTAACGGTAGTGCATGGAAGAGGCCAGATGTTTTCAAAGCCTGACGAATTCTCAAAATCACCTGAGAATCTTTTTACGAAAGATCCACCTCGGAGCTCCTAAACCAGAAGGTCCAGAAGGGTGGGTCTAGGATCCGTATTTTTTTTAAAGTTCCACAAGGGATGGGGATGAAGAAATAAATTTGGGAACTAATGGTCACTGCTGAAGACACCTGAAGTTTCAGTCTGGCTGTGCCACCTGCTGGCTGTGTGACCCAGAGCAAAGGACTTTGCTGCTCTGAGCCTGACTTTCCCAATTTGCAGGGAGAAAAGGAAATAAAGGGGAGGCTGGGAGGATATGGGAATCATACCTCTCTGCCAGGGCTGTTGAGAGAATTAAATGAGGTTGTATGTGAGAAAGGGTCCAGCACTGGTTCCGTAAATGAGAATTTCCTCTTCCTCTTCTCCCTCTCTCCTCCTCCATTTCTAACACATCATCAAGTCCTTTAGCTCCTATCTCCTAACTTCCTCTCAGCTCTGTCCCCATGTCTCCTTGCTGATTGCCCCCACTGTCTGCTCACCACCACCTCGTGCCTAAGTCTCCACAAAAGCTTCTCACTGCCCCTAACCTGATCTCCTCAGAGCAACAGGAGTGGTCTTTGATGAGATCCCTCCCTGACATACAAGAATTTAGGAGCTCTCCTTACTCTGACTATAAAGTACAAGTATCTTTGTACCTCTTCATGACCTGCCCTAGCTTACCTGTCCAGCCTGCTGCTGTATCACTCCTTACAATTTTATTGAGGCAATTTGCATTTTTTCTCAAATGCCAGGCACATTCCCTCCTCTGGATCTCAGTTCCTCGACCTGAATAGTGTTCATCACACACATTCCATGTCTCGTTTTGAATGTCACCTCTTCAGGGAAGCCCCCTCTAACCGGAGGAAAGGGAACCCCTTTCCTACACTTTTGTTCATAGTAGCTAATAAGAGTTAAGCACGATGACAATCATTCAGCAGGTTATTTGCCTATTTTATTTTATCTCACAACATCCCCATGAGATGAAAACACTTGCCTCCATATCATACACTTTAGGGTCCTGAGATTCAGAGTCATCAGGTGACTTTCTCAAGGTCATAGAGCAAGGCAGTGTCAGAGCAGCGATTCAGCCCTAGGTCACCTGATTCCATGTCACCAGGTTTCTCAACTTGCTGCTGTTTCCCATCTAAAAACTCCACTGGAATGGCCCAGGTTCTCCACTGGAATGGCCCAGGTTCTCCTCTTGCTTCCCTGCTGGAATTGGAGCTACTTGCTGACGTGTCTCCGTATCCCCAGTGCTAAGCACTGACCGGGCATATAGAAGGTACTCAATTACTGTTGCAAAATAAATGCAGTCAGTGAGGTCACGTACTAAGATCCATGGCCAGAAATAGGCAATAGGTTGATGTTTAAAGGAGTTTGTTCCTGCCATGCTCCTTGAGGGACACATGACATAGAGCTGGAGACAATGTTAGCCTTGGCTTTCTAGAAGGCCCTAGAGAAGCTGTAATCTTCCCAAGGGCCCTCTACTCATTTTGGGCTGACTTGGTTCAAGATCTCAGGTCTTTTGAGATAAAGGATTTGTTTCCTCGGCTCTGTGAATCCAGGATAATCTCCTAAACTAGGGACAGCTTACCACTGGGATGGATCTTCCAAACGCGCTCAGTTCCAAGGCCACACCAGGCCTTCTCCCCACGCCCGGGTCAACAAATATTTATTGTATACCTCCTGCATACAACGTAGGCACCAGTGTGGAAGAAATAGTTTCAAAGATCTAGTGAAGAATCGTGATATTAAACAAGTGTTTACACAAGTAATTAACTAAATAAATTCAAGAACCCAACATAATGGCGTGAGGAAGAACAGAGTGTCATGGGCGTGTCTGATAGCCTAGGGGTTCAGGGAAGATGGGTATGAGTTAGTCAAGCCAAACATTCCGAGAGAGGAAGAACCTAGAGGAACGCGGAGCACACAAGAATGGAAGGAGCAGGCAGCACACGGAGAAGAACATCCCTGGTTGGTGCTCAAGGGGCGGAGTCCAAGCCGGGTCACCCAGGGCCCCGTGAAGGGACTGGGACTGTTGTCTCAGGACAGACTCTGCCGTGGGGGAGGTCGTATCCTTCCTACTATGTTCGTCTGGATCCTCTGTGGCCTTGGGTTGTGGTCCAGTTGAAAGTCATGATGCTGAGAGCCAGGACACTGCATTCTCCTCATGGCCATTTTCGGAATGCATGGTATTCCGTACCTTCGTCTGCAACGTGGATCAGTGGGCTCAGACCAGATAATCATAAATATGACATTCTTTCCAACTGGGACATAAAAATAAGAATCCAAATGATAATAACAGCACTAACATTTATCAGGTGTTTTCTACGGGGCCAGTACTGAGAAAGCACTTCACACGCATTTTCTCCTTGAATCTTCACAACAAACACACAAATGGGAGACTGTGATTATGCCGCTTTTACAGACTAGAAGAAAGACGCAAAGGAAATTTAAGAAAATAGCGCGAAGGCCCTCAGTGAAGAAGCAGAGGTGGAATTCAAGCCCAGGTCTGCTCCTCAGCCTGACTTCCTTACCGGCCACTTCATCCAGCGACCAACCTTCAGAAAGTCCTGAAGCCTCGAGCACCATGATGGCTTGTGCCCGTCTAAACGTTTTTACGGCTGCTTTGAATTTATGACAAAGTACCCTGTGTGATGCTGGAAGGTCCCAGACGAAGCACTACAGAAGCCTTCCGTGATGGCTGGGAGCCGAGGCGGGTAGGACCACAGTTGAAGAACCTGGAGTCAGACAGGAACCACATCTTTGCCTCTTAGGTCCCGAACCACCACCAGATTAACCCAGGCCAGACAGGCATCCAGGGGCTGTTTCTCCAGGAGGCGGGCAGGCCCCTGTCTCTCTTTTTAACAAACTAAGCTGTCATTTCCCTCACCTCACAAATCTCCCTCCCAGGCACGGAGACTGCTGCCTTTTCCACAGGAAAATTGAAAACTTATCGTGGAATGCTTCCCAGGCTGGCCCGGGGGATTTCACCAGCAGGCTTCTCTCTGGCAACAGGCTCCTGAGAAATGGGCCTCTGACCTGAAGAGGTCAGGACTGTGAGCTCAAGGGTGGGGGGATGAGACACAAGGAAATGGGAGGTCAGAGCAGTGGGAGCTGCCAGGGGGCTGGGAATATTCCGGATGGGAAGCCTCCAGTATCACACGAGCGGACCATCTCCTTTTGCAAAGGAAAAACTGAGGTGCAGGCAGGGGAAGGGCTGTGTCCAGAGCACACGGAGTTCCAGGAGCAGGTTGGGAGAGCGACCCTTGAGTCTCCTAGGCCCGCTTTTAGGAGCCCTTGAGGCGCTGGGGCTGCAGGCATCCTCCCCTCTTCTTTGGATAAAGTACCCACATCCACTTTTGGAATTTCCTCTTACCCAATGTAGGTGATCTGGGCAGGTCCAAGGGAGTGCCCTGACCTCTTCCAGCCATGGAGGTGACCAGGGGAGACCAAGCAGATTTTTTTTTTTCTCCCAGCACTTTGAGTCTTGAGTGAACCAAGAACAGAACAGAGAGGTTTGAGCACATTCTTTCTGGTCGCTCCCTGTCCCCGGGGAGACTGAGTTGTCTGGCTCTGTAGGTGTTTGGCATTGCCTGTGTCAAGCCTGTCTCAGCCCTGGCTTCCCAGGTCTCCATCAATTCTGGGAACTCTCCAATGTCCTTCTAGAAAATTCTATTTAGGATTAAATAACTCAGTAGGAGTTTCTATTTCTTACAGCTAAAAAGCTCTGTATGACGAAGCATTCTTCAAGTTTTCCCCACAATAGCAAAAAAAAAAAACAAACAAAACAAAACTGCAGTGAAACAGGGAACTGAAAGCCATAACAAAGTGTAAATACAACCAAATCCTGGGGCCTAACATCTCCTGAGTCTTGTCTCTTTGGCTGCATATTTTGTTCTTTGATTATCTATAATTAAGGATAATTTTTACTGGGGTCCAGGCCCACAGATACAGCCGACACCAGGCCATCTGGATGCTGTAGCATCTGTACTCTTACTGTCTAGACTTCTTCCTCCAAGCAAACCTGAATAAACTCTGCACAGTTTAAGTGCGATTCTTTTTTTTTTTTACTCCCATTTAAGAAATAATTATTTTGTGACAGGTATTATGCTAAGGGTTTTACATATACCATTTAATCATCTTAACAATTCTATGAATTATGCACTGTTATTAGCTCCATTGCATTAAGGAAAAAACTGGTCCTCTGAGATTGGGGAGAGGAATGGTAAATGAATTGCCAAGGTCACATACCTAATAAGCGGTAGACCTTAGAGGTAAACCCAGTTTGGTCCAATTCCAGAAGCTTTGCTCTAAAACCCTAAGCTAAATTGTCTGGGAATGAACCAAAGACATCTCATTCAAGTGGTTCTCAGTCAGGAAACCTGAATATCAGAATCTCCAGGGAAGTTGTTGTTTGAAAAGCATATGATATTATTATTTCGTATTTGAAAAGTAGAAAATAAAAGCAATCCCAAAGTTTTGTTTGTTTGGTTGGTTTTTATTTTATTTTGTTTTGTTTTGTTTTATGGCCGTGCCGCAGGGCATGTGGGATCATCTCAGTTCCCCAGCCAGGACCAAGGATTGAACCTGCGCCCCCTGCAGTGGAAGTGTGGAGTCTTAACCACTGGATCTCTAGGGCCAGGGCACCATTGAGAGTGAAAGGGGCTGCCATGAATGACCAGGTCTGGGTATCCCTCAGGGGTACCCTGATTTGTGCTCACCATTTCACAGGTGAGGAAACTTAGCTTCAGGTAGAGAAGATCTCACAGCAACTAAGTGGTAGAGTCAGAATTGGAACCCTGAAAGAAATAAGGGAGGCCCCCAACATTCCCCTAGATGACTTTTCTGAGAGCCTGTCCTTCTAATCTTTCAAAATTCACTTATATCAGGAAGGCCTTCCTGAATCACCACAGTTGATTATTCTGCAACTCACCTTGTCCTGCTCTTTATTAATTTTCTCTTGATTATAAGCAATTTGTGCTTTCCCAGGTTGGGGGGCAGTGCTGTGTATAGACAGTCGTTGCTTTACACGGTTCCATGTTAACTGAAACTGGACCTCAGTTACCATAGAACCTGCAAAGCGAGGACATGATTCTGATATGCACAAGTTTTGGTTAATACGGTACCTTGCAAAGTGAGGAGTGCCAACGTTCTGTTTTCCTCCTACAATGGTATAGCAGATTCTTGGGGCTGCCATAACAACTTACCCCAACCTGTATGGCTGAGTGAACAGAAATGTACTCACACAGGTGTCAGCAGGGCCATGCTCCTTCTGAAGGCTCTAGGGGAGCATCCTTTCTGGCCTCTTCCTAGCTTCCGGTGGATTCCAGCAATCCTTGACATGCCTTGGCTCGTAGCTGCATGGCTCCAGTCTCTGCCTCTGCCTTCACGTGGCCTCTCCCCTGCATCTATCTCTGTGTCTCCTCTCTTCTTATTATAAGGATAGTCATTGAATTGGGGGCCCGCTCTAATCCAGTATGAGCTCATGTTAACTAATTACATCTGCAGAGATGCTATTGCCAAACAAGGTCACATTCTGAGATTCCTGGTGGATATGAATTCTGGGGGGGGACACGATTCAGCCCCACGAGTCAGTGCAGGTGGGTAAGCTCCTCCAGGGCTGGATTTGTGGCACCGATCAACTCCACTCTCAGTGCCCAAACTGGGGAGCATGCGATAGGCCCTCCATGAGCCTGCTTGGACCCACTGATGTGGGCAGAGCTGGGGGAGGGCAACCAGGAACTCAGTTCAGTGGAGGCGGTTTCCTCTCGACTCCAACACTCTGCCCAGCAAACCACTCCCAAGACCCCTTCCTTCCTTTTTCTGCATGGCTTTCTCTTTCTGCTTCCTACCCACCCTCACCTCCTTTGCTCTGTCCTTCCTCCTCCCAGCCACGAAGGGCTGAACCCCCAGGGGGAGGTGTGTGTGTGCCACCTTCCTGAGAGGAGAACTCCCTCTCCATTCGGGGCCTCTGTTCTCTGCATTTTGAGCTCCCTCACTCACCCAAGCATGTCCTCACTCTGCGCCCTGAGGCTGCACGGCCATTTGTAGCCCCCCAGAAAGCCCAACGCAATTCTCGGCCCTTAGTCAAATAGCCTCTCTCGGCCACACACCCTTCTGATTTTTTTCCTCCAGAAGCCCCAGGTGAAAAGTTTCCTCTTGGCAAGCTCTGCTGGTGTCTTCCTCTTTCTTTAGTTTCTGGATACCAGTTCACTTTTTCTGATTAAAAATGATTAGCATGTTGTCACTTAATGACACTTTTACTCTGTGTCAAGCAGTGTGCCACACACATCACACCCATCGTGTCACTTACTCTGTTTTTTTGTACGTTGATGTTTTCCTTTATTATTTTTTTATTGAGGTAAAGTTGATGTACAAAATTATATGTTTCAGATATACAACATAGTGAGTCACAATTTTTAAAGGTTAGAGTCCATTATAGTTATTATAAAATATTGGCTCTATTCCCTGTGTTTTACAATGTATTCTTGTAGCTTATTTATTTCTTTTTATTTCTTATTGAAGTATAGTTGATGTATAATATTATATAAGTCCCAGGTGTACAATATAGTGATTCACAATTTTTAAACGTTATACTCCACTCATAATTATTATAAAATATTGCTTATTCCCCTTGCTGTACCATATATCCTTGTAGCTGACTTTATACTTGAGAGCTTGTACCTCTTCATCCCTTACCCCTGCATGGCATTTATTCTTGATGTGATTCTCATCGCACAGACGAGATGAGGTCTTGAGCAACTGTGTAGTTTGCCCAAGGTCAGGAAGCCAGCTCAAGGTGGAGTCAGAATTTGAACCTACATTCATCAGATTCCACAGCACTTTCTCTTCCTCACACTAGGGTTAAGAAAGGAATCGTTGGAGATTATCTTCCTTCACAATGCTTGCCAGCCAAGCTTCCGGAAAACATATGAGACCATTGAGTGTGATCTGTTGCTTTCTTTAAAGAATTAGGCAGTCTCTTCCCATTTCCCCTCTCCTCTGAAATCATTTGGGGGCGGAGTTGCTATTAAAAGGGAACCCTGCAGACAAAGTGACAGCCTGCAGATCTTTATCAAAGGTTCTCTTGGAATCAGTTTTTCTCAGAGCAGCTGCTTTGGGCTTCTGGGTGCAATAACTTAAGCCCTAAAATGCAAACTTCTCACTATTTCAAAAAGCTTGTTGGCAGGTTTCCACTGAGCTTGATTCAGCATGCTCTTCGTGCTGGGGACAGCCAGCCAGTGACGCTTCGAATCAGAGTCAGCTGACAGCCTCACATAGCCAGCGCCCCAATCCTGGTAACTTTCTTGCAGTTTCACGAGCAAACCAGTTCACTCCTGTTTCTCTGCACCTGTTGGTCCCTCTGTCGAACACCTCCCCTTGAACCCAACTCGCTGGGGAGTTTGTCCTTCAGGACACCGTACCACCCAGGAAGGCATTTCTCCACCCTACCCCACCCTAGAGGAGTCCTCATCTGAACCCTAAAGCAGCCCCCTGAGGGGTTAGTCTCAGGGTAGTAGCGGGGAGGGGCTTTAACACCTGGGCCTTGCCCCAGATCTGCTAAGTCAGAATCTCTGAGGTGAAGCCTGGGAAATACACATCTTAACTAGGTCTCCAGGCTCTTAGGAAGATGTCCCAGGCTGGGCTTCGCAGCTTCCCAGAGTCATTTAAAATTTTTACCCTGTACTTAAAAAAAAATTAACAAACACTTATACTGGGCTTACTGTGTTCCAGACACTGTGTGCATTTCACATGATCAACTCACATGAGAGTCAGAACAACCCTAGTGAGGAAGATACCCTATTATCCCCATTTTGCAGATAAGGAAACTGAGGCACAAAGAGCTTAAGGAACTAGTTCGAGGTTACCCATGGAATAAGTGGCAGAACGGGCTTATCTGTGGATTTCTTTCTTTAAATCATCTCGTGTTTTAATAAGCTATTTGGATTTGATGTGAAATCTATGAAGGCCAAGATTATTGGCCGTTTGTTCACTTCTGGACTCTCAGGGGCTAGAATAGCGCCAGGCCCAGAGTAATCATCACTACATATTTGTTAAACGGATGGATGAATGAGTAAATGAATAAAAATGGAAGCATTTAACACGGGAATTGTTTCCAGTTTTTATAGACTTAGTTTTATTATTTTTTTAAAATTTTTATTGGAGTATAGTTGATTTACAATGTCGTGTTAGTTTCAGGTGTACAGCAAAGTGAATCAGTTATACATATACATATATCCACTCTTTTTAAGATTCTTTTCCCATATAGGTCATTACAGAGTACTGAGTAGAGTTCCTTGTGCTATACAATAGGCCCTTATTAGTTATCTATTTTATATATAGTAGTGTGTATATGTACATCCCAATCTCCCAATTTATCCCTCTCTCGCCTTACCCCCTCCCAATTTATCCCTCTGTCCCCTTACTCCCCTTACCCCACTATGTTTGTTTTCTACATCTGTAACTCTATGTCTGTCTTGTAGACAAGTTCATTTGTACCCTTTTTTAAAATTCCACATATAAGTGATATCATGTGATATTTGTCTTTTCCTGTCTGACTTCACTCAATATGACAATGTCTAGGTCCATCCATTAACATGGGACTGAGGTGTTGGATATATATTTTTTTCTCATTCTTACTCAACATATACTGACATAATTATTGCTATTAAAAAAGTGTGGGGGCTTCCCTGGTGGCACAGTGGTTGAGAGTCCGCCTGCCAATGCAGGGGACACGGGTTCGTGCCCAGGTCTGGGAAGATCCCACATGCCGTGGAGCGGCTGGGCCCATGAGCCATGGCCGCCGAGCCTGGGCGTCCGGAGCCTGTGCTCCGTAGCGGGAGAGGCCACAACAGTGAGAGGCCCGCGTACCGCAAAAAACAAACAAACAAAAAAAGCGTGTACCACCTAAAATCATGTCATATTTCCATACTGGGATCTCTACCTCAGCTTGGGAAGCCCGGTGCTCCAGTTTTCCCCTATCGTCATTATACTGACCACAGTTGATTGTAATTTTCTCTCCTACACTGTGAGCTCCTGGAAATAGGAGCTGGATTTATTCAACTTTGCACCCCTGCGCCTGGGGTAAAAGTCAGCTACTGCATTCTGCATTCTTGCCAGAGGGAACTGATTTTAGATTTGGAATCTAAATCCTTTCAAATCCTTTAAGATCAGAAAACAGGCAATAGGATTGAATGGATGGCAAAGAATAATTAGGAGTCTAAGGAAGCCGGGAATACTGCCCCAAAAGGGAGGACGCCTTCCTTTGAGATATTGGGATCAGGAGACCTGAACTCTGGCTGATTCTTCGTACCCCGGACACTGTCTTCCTTGAGCTGGTGGCCTTTCTCAGGTTGTAGATTCCTTGCAGATAAGGATTTGTCCTTCTTGTTGCTCCCCACTGTATCTTCAGAACCTGCTTAGTGCCTGGCAGATAGAAGACACTCAATAAAAACTCTGAGTTGAGGGCTTCCCTGGTGGCACAGTGGTTGAGAGTCCGCCTGCCGATGCAGGGGACACGGGTTTGTGCCCCGGTCCAGGAGGATCCCACGTGCCGCGGAGCGGCTGGGCCCGTGAGCCATGGCCACTGAGCCTGTGTGTTTGGGGCATGTGCTCCGCAACGGGAGAGGCCACAGCAGTAAGAGGCCCGCGTACCACAAAAAAAAAACCGAAACAAAAAACTGTGAGTTGAATGAATAAAGGAATGAGAAATTATTAAATATGTTCTCATGAGAAAAGTATAACATGCCTTCCCACTCATTTCCCTGTTTCCACAGTCTCCTGTGGCTCTAATATTTCCAAGTAAAATGCCTTTGTGGTAGGCAATTTTGTTGGAAAGGCTGACTTGAAGTTGTCTGAGAAGAGCATTTTACAGAAGCTGGAAAAATAATAACATAAAAGGGGGGGAGCACTAGAGACTGCCAAGGAGAAGATTCTATGTCCAGTCCCACCCCAAGCCCCACTAGGTGCCTGAACTCCATTCTCTGTACTGTCAAATTCTGGGGTTGGTGCGGTGACCTCAGCAGACAGCATAAGCTCTGGCTGATTACTCAGCATATTGGTTCTGCTTTGGGACAAGAGGCCAACGAGAATATCATAAGCTGATGGCAGGGAGGCAGGCAGGCAGGAAGTCAGTGGTAATTAAACTTTCCTTGGTTCACAGCAGCCAAGCTCAGAGCACAGAGGAAAGATACAGGGCAGAGGCTGCTGAGACCTGAGTAGTGAGGAGAGCATGAAGCAGCAGAACTGAAGAAAGCACCGAGGGCCCCATCTTTGCAAGGAATACCCAATTTTAGAGAATATCCTGATTGGCTGGGGAGACAGCCAGGCCAATGGGAAAAAGAAAAGGAAGGCTGACCGTCACACAACAGGCCAGTAGAAAGATTAGATGATTTGTTAAGTTCTCTCCAACCCTGAGACCCCTGATAGAATGATGAGTGCCTCTAATAGCATTTACCCAACAGCCTGCCAATTCCTTTTTATTAACAAAGAGAGTCATCATCCTCTAATAGAACAAAGGGCATACACAGGGTCGAAGGAGGGGAAAGGAAGAGAGAGAGAGACGACAAACGAGAAACGGAGGCTTGGAGAGTGTTCGATACCACCCAGGCCAGCCGTGTTCATATGTATAAGGGAATATTAAACTATAGCCCCCAGGAGGGTACATCCTATTACAATTACCCTCTTGTGTATAAGGAAGCTCAGGTGGGTTAAGTTGCCTGCCCGAGGTCACCCAATCAGTGGGCGGTAGAATTGGGATTTGACAGCAGTCTGACTCCACATCCCACTGGGGTAGGCAGCCTCTAAATGGCTCCCGCTGGCCCTCATCTCCTGGTATTCTGATCCATGTGTAATTCCTCTCCCCAAGTGTGAACTGGACCTACAGTGACTCACCTATGACAAATATAATATGGCAAAAGTGATGGGATGTCACCTCTGAAGTTAGGTCATAAAAGGACTGCAACTCCCTTCTTGCGCTCTCTTAGATCACTCCCTTCACTCTGGGGCAGCCATACCATGCAGCTGCACTGTGGGGGGGCTTGCTTGGCGAGGAATTGATGTCTCCAGTCAACAGGGAGGACCTGAAACCTGTCAAAAGCCACAGCAGTGACCCTGGAAGGGAATTCATCCCCAGTCCAGCCTTGAAATGCCTGCAGCTCTGACCAGTCCCTGGAGTGCAGCCTCAAGAGGAAACCTGAACCAGAACCACCAAATAAACTGAGCCTGGGTTCTTGCCCCAGTGAAACTCAGAGATAATAAACATCTGTTGTTTTCATTCACTGACTTTGGGGATCATTTGTTACACAGCAGCAGATGGCAATACACCTATTTTTAAAAATTACTCCATCAGAATAGTCATTAGTTCTGTTCACCAAATATTTCTAGTTCTTCCTTCTTCTGGGAAGATGACAGGATTACCTGTCCTATCCCTTGAGTTGGGTGTGGCCAAATGACCTGCTTCAGCCAAAAAAAATGTGAGTGGAAATGACATCTGCCATCTCTGGGCAAACTTTTAAAGAGACAATATGGAAGTCACTAGGTTGCTTTTTTCCTGTGCGGCAATCCTGGAAATAAGGAGATAGAGCCTCCTCATCAGGGCTCCTGGCGAGGATGACACAGAGCAGAACCACCCAGTAACCTAGGAGGGACATGTCCTGTGAGCAAAGAAGATCCTTTGTTGTGGCAAACCTCTGAGATTTTGCAGTTACTTGTCACTCCAAATAACAAATATAGGCGGCATTACCTAGCCTATTTTGACTAATACAACCCACACTGTCTCCTTGAGAATTATAACTTAACTCAACCTTCAGTTCATCAATAGACCACATTATCATTTTGCCCACCTGAGTTGTTAACAATATTTGCATAATCAAAACTTACCTCTAGTCACATGATACCACAAAGAAGTCATGTCAGGAAGGACTGGTTCACCATACTCATCTTTATAAGGTTCCATACGAGAAACTTCTCTTCTGTCTCAGTACCAAGATAGCCCTTCTTTTTGGAGACAGACATTATAATCTTAATTTTTAAAATCTTTATTTTATTTTATTATTATTATTATTTTTTTTTGCGGTACGCGGGCCTCTCACTGCCGTGGCCTCTCCCGTTGCAGAGCACAGGCTCCGGACGCGCAGGCTCAGCGGCCATGGCTCACGGGCCCAGCTGCTCCGCGGCATGTGGGATCCTCCCGGACCAGGGCATAAACCCGTGTCCCCTGCATCGGCAGGCGGACTCTCAACCACCGCGCCACCAGGCAATCCCTAAAATCTTTATTTTAAATTCTGGAGGCATTAGGAAAAAAATAACTGATGCTATTTCTTGCTTTACCTTGGCTGCTGGGAACTGAGAGTCAAGTTAACGTCCATCTGCAGCAAAGCCTGTAAGACTCTATGGCACTTATTTTCAGTATTAACCTTGTCCTGGGCTTTATTTTATTTTTCTTATCATTATTTTTCCCTTTCTTACTTTCCTTACCCTGATTTCTTTACTTATTCTTTCCCTTGGTATAATATATATCCGTAAGTTATGTAACATCCATTTTGAAATGAAGGAAGAAAACCAAAATACAAGGAGCATCACTTGGGAACATTGGTGACAGAACACGCTTATGCGTTGGCATTAGAAAAGAATTGGGGTTTCCATCTCCGTTTGACCACCTTAGTAGCTCTATGAACTTGCAAGAGTTACTCTGCCTCAGTTTCTTTGTTTTAGAAGAAACAGCCTTGAAATGACTTGCTTGGGGCAAGGGGAGTACTAATAATACCTTCCCTGAAATTTTGTATAGAGGATTATATTGGGAAAAGTGCTTGGCCCTTCCTAAGTGTTCTTACCAAATTCTAGTTCCTTCCTTCCTCGACTCAAAACCCCTTGAACAGCTATTTGCTCTTGAACTTGCTCAATCATGTTCCTGGGTGACCTGGTGAGCTCAGAAATATCTGCTGCTGAGGAAATGGATTTTAGCTGTGTCAGGAGAACCTTTGGTCAGAAGGAAGCTGGGGAGAAAGGGCTGGATAAGAGGAAATCACGGCCGTCCAGTGCTTGCAAAGGAAGTTAACATATATGAGCTCATAGAATCACAATGGGAGACAGGGCAGAAATTCAAGGCTGGGAGACACTGCAGTGTATCCTAAGGACAGCTGTGGGGCTGCCTCTGAGCGGCTTCCTGAAAAAGAACCTCTGTAGTGTGGACCTCCTGGAGAGTAGGGGATGGTTTTACCAGTGAACGTTTAAAAAATATTCTCCATGCATGTAATTGTGTATGATATGCAGAGTATAGAGCTCTATTGACATTTTGGGCTGGATGATTCTCTGTTTGGGGCAGGGGTTGCGGTGTATTGTAGAACGTTTGCAGTATCTCTGGCTTCTACCCACTAGATGCCAGTATCCCCGCCTCACCCCAGGTTAAGACAATCAAAAATGCCTCTAGATATTGCCAAACACCCCTTGGGGGCAAATTCGCTCCCTCGCCTCCTCGGAGAACCACTGGTGTAAACTAACAAAGCATCTGACATCTTTCAGTGTCTACTAAGCAAGGAGTTTGGGGAGACAAAAATGCCTACCACGTGGTCTCAGTCCTCACGCAATTTGTAGCCTGCGCTCCAGGTGGGGAGATGGACAAGTACACATATAATCTCTGTTAAGTCTGGCCAGCACGATAGCAGAGCAATAAACTAGGAATGAGCTACAAACTGGGCTCAAAGGGGGAGTGACCAGCTCTTCTGAGAGTAGAGAGTAAGCTTTCCTAGGAGTGGAATCTTGACCTGGAACCACTGGTCCCCTTTCGCCCCTCCTCCCACCTTTGTGATTCTTTTTATCAGCACTGTATGTTTCCTTCAGAGCAATGACTATAATTTGTAATTGATTTTTTTGGTTTGTTTCCTTGTGATTTCATTTGTTTCCCTCCTTCAACAGACTATAAACTCCATGACAGCAAGGATCTTCCGTCTTGTCTACTCTAGAAATCCTGGTCCCTGGCACAGGGCAGAGCCCAAGGCAGGGGCTCAACAACTGTTTACAGAGGAAGAGAACTAGAAAGGAAGGAAAAAAGGGAGGAAGGAAGGGAAGAAAAGAAAGAAGGAGAGAAGAACTAGGGATTTCCCAGGCAGGTGTGGTGGGAAAAGCACTCCAGTCAGGGAAGAGCATATGCAAAGGTGCAGAGGGGTCAACAGGCCTGGCTGCATTATCTGTAGGGCTCAGTGCAAAATGAAAACACCGGGCCCCTTATTCAAATGTTGTTATGACTTTCAAGACAGTAATAACAGAGCATCAGACAAAATGTGGGCCCGTCTACATTCAAGGCCCCGTGTGACTGCCCCGGTCGTCGGCCCACAGAGCGCGCTCTGGGAGATAAACATCATGGGTCATCGTCTGTGTGGCTTGTCTCTCACATTGGTCCCATGAGGTCGTCAGTGTGACCTCTAGCCGCCACACCATGTTATTTCTAACAGCGAAAGCCGCTTTCTTAGAAGAGAACAGAGCCCAGCTAAGTGTGTTCTTCCAAATTCGATGTTGATATTGAGAAATACTGCAGCACTGGGGAGCTCGGCACAGGTTCTACAAAGTGCTGCTTGGTGGAAAGCTCGAGAAACCCTCAGCAAGCCCCAGACAAAGCCACAGTGTGTGGAGCTCTGGATCCAAGCCTGGGAGCTGAAGGAGGAAAGTGGACTGAGTTTCTACTTACCGAGGCTCATTCAGAGTCTAGTCAAGTCCTCCTCGACTCTGAGCCTGGAGAAAACGACAATTTGTTATCAGCCCAGAGAGTGAGCTGTAGATAAACGCCCTCTGATCCTGTCTTTGGTAAAACTATAATTTACAGGCTATCTGAAGGGATAACTTTAATTAGGATGTACGTGCTGTGTTTTACTTCCAGCTGTGATTACCTAAGTCACTTGCTCAGGTCCATCTAAAGGGCACTGTTCCTGGAGCAGGTGACTGTGCTGTGTGTCGTGTGAGTGGGTGTGGGTGGATGTGAGGGCGTGTGAGTGTGTGTTCATGCACACACGCATGCCCTCTCACAAGATTTGCACATATAGGATTATGAAAAGGATAACTTGTCTCTTGTAAGCCTAGAGAAAGCTGGTAATCCAAGAACGCTTAGAAATTGCATTTTCACAGGTCATATAGAATATAACCTGATTACTAAGATCTCCTTCAGGAATGGAAACGAAAAGGAAAGAAAGTCTCATTTCCTTGACACTTGCCTGCCACGTGTCAGGCTCTTTCATGTACCTGATTTCATGAACTTTCACAAGAACCCATTTCACGGATGAGAAAACAAAAACTCAGGGTTTTGGTGATATCTTCAGCTCTAACACCACATCAGGATTATAACCCAGGACTTTAAAGCCCATGTTCTTGCCATGAACCCACATTGGCTCTCAAAGGGGGTGAAAAAGGGATGGAAGAGAAGTGGCGAGTTAATTTCTTTTCCTTGAGTATATAAAAAAGCATCCTTAATATGGCCCCATGACTTAGGCATTATTAGCCTAGACCTAACACCCTACTTAACTGGCACTGAATGTTCCATCTTTTTCTACGTGTTCAACTTCAGAGAGGCAGTGGGAAATCAGTTAGGCATCATGGGTGATTATAATCCATAGTAATGGAAAATCCAAAAGAATAGTAATTTGGATTGTGTATGATTTCAGAAGACATCTTTCACTCCTTTTTTTTTAATTTATGTAGTTATTTATGGCTGCATTGGGTCTTCATTGCTGCACGCGGGCTTTCTCTAGTTGCAGTGAGTGGGGGCCACTCTTCCTTGCGGTGCGCGGGCTTCTCATTGCGGTGGCTTCTCTTGTTGCAGAGCACGGGCTGTAGGCGCATGGGCTTCAGTAGTTGTGGCTCACGGGCTCTAGAGCGCAGGCTCAGTAGTTGTGGCGCACAGGCTTAGTTGCTCCGCAGCATGTGGGATCTTCCCAGAGCAGGGCTCGAACCCATGTCCCCTGCATTGGCAGGCGGATTCTTAACCACTGCACCACCAGGGAAGCCCCTTCACTGCCTATCTTTTGATATTGTTTGAAGTTTTTACTTTGTGCATGATCTGCCTGATACTTGCTTAACTAATTAAAATACATAAAAATTGTAATGTGGTTTGAGTGTGTAATGAAAACTCATAAGGACATGTGTATTACCAGTAGTTGTCTTGCATTGGAGATCACATGGAATTTTTTCCCTTAGTTATACTTTTCTGGGTATTCCAAATTGTTTGCAACAAACAGTCATAACCTACAATGAAATAAAACAAAACAATAAAATACTTTCTGTTTTAGAAAAGCAAAAGCAGCCTACCAGCCCTAAACTCTTTTTACTTTTAGAAAGCTTGAAATAGTTATGAGATTATTATATTAGTTACCTTACTGTATAACAAATTACCCACAAACTTAGTGACTTAAAACAGCAATAAACCCTCATTATCTCAAAAAGTGTCTGTGGGCCAAATTTTAGGGACAGCTTAGCAGAGTGTTTGGGCTCAGGATCATTCTTTCTTTCTTCCTTTTTTTTTTTTAAATAATTTTTATTGGCGTATAGTTGATTTACAAAGTTGTGTTAATTTCAGGTGTACAGCAAAGCCAATCAGTTATACATATACGTATACCCACTCTTTTTTAGGTTCTTTTCCATATAGGTCATTACTGAGTAGAGTTCCCTGTGCTATACAGTAAGTCCTTATTAGTTATCTATTTTACACATAGTAGTGTATGTATGTCAATACCAATCCCCCAATTTATCCATCTCCTCCTTTCCCCCTCTGGTGACCATAAGTTTGTTTTCTACATCTGTGACTCTATTTCTATTTTGTGAATAAGTTCATTTTCATCTTTTTTAGATTTCACATATAAGCGATATCATATGATTTTTGTCTTTCTCAGTCTTACTTCACTCAGTATGAAAATTCCTAAGTCCATCCATATTGCTGCAAATGGCATTACTTCATCCTTTTTAATGGCTGAGTAATATTCCATTGTATATATGTACCACATCTTCTTTATCCATTCCTCTGTCAGTGGACATTTAGGTCTTCCATGTCCTGGCTATTGTAAATAGGGTTGCAATGCACATTGGGGTGCATGTATCTTTTTGAATTATGATTTTCTTCAGATATATGCCCAGGAGTGGGATTTCTGGATCATATGGTAACTCTATTTTTAGTTTTTTAAGGAACCTCTATACTGTTCTCCATAGTGGCTGCACCAATTTACACTCTCATCGACAATGTAGGAGGGTTCCCTTTTCTCCATACCCTCTCCAGCATTTATTGCTTGTAGACTTTCTGATGATGCCCATTCTGACCAGTTTGAGGTAATACCTCATTGCAGTTCTGATTTGCGTTTCTCTAATAATTAGTGATGTTGAAGTTTTTTCATGTGCTTTTTGGCCATCTGTATTTCTTTGGAGAAATGTCTGTTTATATCTTCCACCCATTTTTTGATAAGCTTGTTTGTGTTTTTTTGATATTGAGCTGCATAAGCTAGGATCTTTCAAGAAGTTGCAGCATGAGCTATGACTACACACATCTGAAGGTTTAATGACTGCTGGCTATTAACAATGGGTCTCAGTTCCTGGTCACGTGGACCTCTCCACAGGGCTGCTTGAGTGTCCTCGTGACATGGCATCTGATTTTCCCAGAGCGAGTATTCCAAGAGGGGGCAAGGCAGAAGCCACAATAGCCTTTATGACGTCAGACATCAACTCTAATCAGCATGGAGGGGACGACATAAAGGCATGAATACAAGAAGGCAAGAATCACTAGGGGCCATTCTGGAGGCTGGCTACCATAATTATATACATGAAGAGACTTCCAAAAACTTTCAAGTGCTACACAAATGAGAGGGAGTCTCACATTTTCCTCTTCTCTTCCCCAGGGAGCTTCCTGACAATAACGTCTATGTTTTTTCTTACTTGACCATTCCTTGTTTCAGCCCTGTGCCTTCAAAGAGCCCTTTCTTTGACGTATTCTAAGTAATGTGTAGGACAAAGCAAGGGGTGGGGCCCTGAGAACTTACCGTCCATCTTTTGGCCCATGCACCATTCATTTTGCAAATGGTATCAGAACACTTTTCACAATCACTGGTGTCCTTCGCGCACCTGTCCATCTGCCTGTAGCTGTCCTGGACTCTCCCCAGAAATAAAAAATAGAGCCCATACCAGGCTGGAGCAACCAGGAGTGCCTTCAGGTTAGTACCAGCACTGTATTCATCTCTGTATCCCAAGGGCTTGGCACAGTGCTTTTTGTTAAGGTTGTTTGGGTTTTTGATATTGAGCTGCATGAACTAGGATCTGCTAGATCCTAGCAGCTGCTAGACAGTTGCTTGCCAATTTTAAGGAACATAAGGAAACCATAATCTGAAAGGCAAGCCTCCAAAAAAGTAAATGCAACCAATGGCAAAATGATCACTTGACCTCGTCAAATCTCATCTCCAATGTTCTGCCTGCTTTCACCTTCTCTGATCATCCTTCAACCTTGCCCCTGTCTACGGCTCATCTACCCTTAATTCCCCAAGCTCACCTCCTTGGGTCTGATCCCTGGCTCCGCCATGCATTAGCTATTTGATTTTGTGCAAGTTTCTTAATGTCTCTGAGCCTCAGTTCCCTGATCTGTAAAACAAGGATAATACTTCATCATATAGTACTTTTTAAAGCTGAAATTAAAGAATAATACATACAGTGCCGGGAACTTAGGAGAATTTAAATAAATATAATTTCCTTCTTGCTCTTTATGTTGTTGTGTGCTTGGTGCACACTTCGTTCTGTGGTTTACTCGTATCACTTCATATGATTTTGTAATCAGTTTTATAAGTTGTCACCTGGTGTTCATAGCCATATTTTTTATTGACTGCATAATATTTTATTAACCATTTCCGATTATCGGACATGTAAGTCTTTCAAAATTGTTTTGTTACCTATGACGTGTCCTGTCGGAGTTTTTTTTTTCCATAAGAGAACTTCCCAGGATTGATATTTTCTGTCTACAAGGTAATTTGAAAATTTTTTTGAATTTTTAAATTAATGTATAAAGTTTAGGTGTCATTTCCCCAAGTGGCGTTTATACCCCTTGATAGCAGGGGTTATATCTCATTTCCAATGGGCAGTAACAGGTGTTGCTTAGGGGCACAAGATTTGGAAGCAGACAGACCTGAGTTTGGATTCTGGCTTTGCCACTCACTGAAACTCAGCATTCCCAATTGAAAAATAAAGATATCTACACCTACACGTTGGTATTAGTACCGGTTATATATTGCTGCATTACAAACCACCCGAAAGCCAAATGCCTTAAAACAACAACATTTATTTGGTTCCTCTATCTGCAATTGATCAAAACTCAGCAGGGACAGCTCATCTCTCCTCTATGCAGTGAGTTGAGGCAGCTTGGGGGATCCACTTTCAAGATGGCGCATGACTGCCAAGGAGGCTGGTGCCAAGTTTCAGTTGGGAGCTCAGCTGAGGCTGTGGTCTGGGATTCTTGGTTCTCCTCCACGTGGACTTTATCATAGATTTCTTGTATTTCCTCACACTACGGTGACTCATTTCCAAGAGTGAGTGTTCCAAGAGCTCCAGTCATTAAATGTATTGTCTTTTTATGACTATACCCCAGAAGTCCTACAGTACCACTTCTGTTATAGTCACAAGCCCATCTAGATTCAAGCAGAGGGAATACGGACCCCATCTCTTGATGGAAGGAAAGTCAAATAGCACTGTAAGAAGAGCTGATGGGACGGGAGATTGTGCTCAGGCTATTTTTGGAAAGTAAGTGGTTGTAAGGATTTAAAAATAAATGAATAATATATATTTAAATGCCTGAAAGAGTACCTGGCTCATAGTAGGTTCTCAATTCCTAGTGGACAGTTGACACATGGACAGAGAACCAAGAGTATCAGGGACTCAGGGTAGATCTTGAATAGGTATCCTGGGTTGAGTGATTTTCAGATTATCTATGTTGCTTTTATCAGGATCACATGTTCTCACCTCACAAGAATAATGAAGAGTTTGTCTGCCCTGATACTTTGCTTACCCAAACATTCTTCTCTCTTACAAGCTCATAACCCACTTTTTTGGTCAATCATGAAAATCCCTAGAAACAGGCAACACTGCGTGGCATTGTTCAGCCACAGCACATTTGTGTTGTGGTTGGGTCTTTCCAAACTGTCCTGTATGGCTTGGCCCTAAAATAATTAGTCTACAGTGTGTGAAAGAGGATGTTAGCGACAAGACAGGATGTGGACCTGACCCACTGTCAGACAGGAGGTTTTGCCTTGGACTCTTCCTGAGCCACTCAGTCTCAGCTGCAGAGATGCGAGCTGTCAAGCAGAACTTGCCTTTGTCCAGCTGGGTTGGGTGGGGCTAGAAAGAACTGTCCAAAGTGGCCTAGAGACAGGATGGCATTCGCCCATGGTCATAAAGCAAGCTGATGTCGGAGTTACAGATTAGAGCAGGGTTTCTCAGCCTCAGCACTACTGACATTTTGAACGAGACGATTCTTTGTTAGGAGGAGAATCACAATTCTTTGTTGTGATCAGCGGATGTTTAGGATGTTTGTTAGGAGGATGAGCAGGATGTTTGTTAGGAGGAGAATCACAATTCTTTGTTGTGATTAGCAGGATGTTTAGAAGCATCCTTGGCCTCCACCCGTCAGATGTCAGTAGCATCCTCGTCCCCATTTGTGACAACCAGAAATGCCTCTACACGTTAGCAAATGTCTCCTGGGGGATACAACTGCCCCCAGTAATGAACTACTGGACTAGGATGCAGGTCTTCCGGTTACTTGTGAATCTACCCAGCTAAAATATCATTTCCATAGACGCTGAGTTGATTTACAAAAAGTAAATTCAGGGTTTCTGAACTGGTCTTTGTGGACTGGTAAAGCTTTTGCTAGAGAAAGAAACCCCCCCCAAAAAGGCAAATCTAGAATATAGGACATTGTATGAAATGACTGCCCTGATCCCTTCTAAATATCAAAGTCATGAAAGAAAGGAGGTGAGGATGACTGTTAGAGACTAAATTGAGTCTCTTTTTTTGTTCTTGATTGGGTCTGGGTAAATACACACACAGCGCTATAAAAGATATTTGAGGGATAATTGGGCAAGTTTGAATATCCAATTATTGTCTAACTTTTTTAGGTGTGCCTGTGGTATTGTGATTAACAGAATGTCTTTGTTTGCAGGAGATGCATGCTGAAATATTTAGGGGTGAAAGAAGAGTTATACCTGTAACACTGTGAAATGGATCAACCATCAAAGGTAGGGAAATATGCCAAAATGTTAATAATTGGTGAACCAACATGATAGATCTGTACTATTCTTTTATATTTTTCCATGTATTAGTAATTTTTTCTGAATTAAAGTGATGGGAAAATAAGTACACATAAAGGTAAAATGAAAAGAAAAAAATTGAAAAGTTTACGAAAAGAAACCCTCACATACATGCACAAAGATGTTCACTGCAGCATTGTGTATAATATGAAAAAATCAGAAGCAACCTTACTATTCCTCCCTAAGCAATTGTCAAATAAACTGTGACATTCTACATGATATAGAATACCATGCAACAGTTACAAAGAGCAAGACACAACCCTGAATCTGCTCACGGAAGTGAAAATATTCTGACCTGGTAACAACTGCCAGGAGTCCCCCCATCCTGGGATGTCAGTTCTCATGACGGTGGTCATGACTCACTGACTCTCATTCTCAGGCTGGTAATCAGCAGCCAAAGGACAGCAGCCACATAGATGCTGAGCAATGCAGATGAGTCCCTGCATAGTGTAGATGGAGGTCTCAATTCAATAATAACCCACCAGGCAAGAAATACAACTTTTATTTTTCTAAAACATACTTCGCATTTTAAGCTTACATTCCACTGAGATGGTAAGAATTCCACCTTGGGCCATTTAGCATTTCCCTTTTCTCAGAAATTGTGGCTAACTCCTGGAAGAGGTTTTGGGTTGAACCATCTGAAATGGTTAATATTTTTAACATTAAAAATGTCAATTTTGTATAGTTCAACAAAAAGCACAAGACCATTTTTATTTGAATGGAATTGGGAAAGGCACTGGGGAGAAGGAAGAATAAGACTGATCTAGATGTCCTACTAGGAAGAGCTTTTCAAGATATATTTATTGTTGAGTGTGATATATATGTATATTTAGTGAAAACAGATACAGTGAAGACCACTGAGTAAAACAAGGCTCTATATTTTCCTTGATTGAGTGTGTGTGTGTACTTACGTTTGTATGTATGTTTTTTTTTTTTTTTTTCTCTCCTTAATCTGACTACTTCTTACCACCTGCCACTGCACCCTCCCTGGTCCAAGCTAAGATGCCTGTGTTACTGCTTCCACCTTTGACCTCAGACAGCAGGCAGAGGTAGCTGGAGAGGTATGCTGGAGAGGATGTGGAGAGAAGGGAAACATCCTACACTGTTGGTGGGGATGTAAATTGGTACAGCCACTGTGGAGAACAGTGTGGAGGTCCCTTAAAACACTAAAAATAAAGCTACCATATGATCCTGCAATCCCACTCCTGGGCATATATCTGGAGAAAAACATGGTTTGAAAGGATACATGCACCCCAATGTTCATTGCAGCACTGTTTACAATAGCCAAGACATGGAAGCAGCCTAAATATCTATTGACAGAGGAATGGATAAAGAAGATGTGGTACATACATACGATGAAATACTACTCAGCCATTAAAAAGGATGAAATAATGCCATTTGCAGCAACATGGATGGACCTAGAGATTGTCATAGTGAGTGAAGTAAGTCAGACAGAGAAAGAGAAATACGGTATGATATCGCTTATATGTGGAACCTAAAAAGAAATGATACAAATGAATTTATTTACAAAACAGAAACAGACTCACGGGCTTTAAGAACAAATTTATGATTACCAAGGGGGGAAGGGTGGAGGGAAGAGATAGTTAGGGAGTGTGGGATTGATGTGTACACACTGCTATATTTAAAACGGGTAACCAACAAGGACCTACTGTATAACACAGGGAACTCTGCTGAATATTATGTAACAACCTAACTGGGAAAAGAATTTGAAAAAGGATACGTGTATATGTGTATAACTGAATCACTTTGCTGTACACCTGAAACTATCACAACATTGTTAATCAACTATACTCCAATATAAAATAAAAAGTTTAAAAAAATATGTATTTGCTGAATGAATACAAAGAAAGAAACTGAGTCAATTTCTCATCTCTCTCTTTAGTTTTTTACACATTGCTGAGGATCAGTGCTAAATAAATCCAAATGTTCACAGGTTATTAAAGCTTTAAAGATCTCTAGTGATCATTCTGTATAGTTGTCCCATTTTACTGATGAGAAACTGAGACCCAGAAGTAGCAAGTGTATAATCCAATAACATAGTAGGAGCAGAATCCAAATGTCCTCTTTCCTGACCTTTGAACTACAGCCCCTGTCTTTATTATATGTAATTTTCCCAGCAGCTAGGAAATTCTATGATGACAATTTAAAAGCAATCAGCTTCTTTGTGTTTGACCAATGACAGATGGGCGCATCATTCTGCTTGCCCTAGATAAGCTGAGCTGATCAAAACATCAAAGACTGCATACCTGATGGATCAGTCCAACCAGCCTACGATATTTAGGGTTGATGTCAATCCATTATAAAAGGTGATAAACCAACCCCATTCATCTTGGCCATTTATAAGGAAATGCTTCTGTTTAAGAGAACCTGTGCTTCTGGTTCTGGACCAAGAATTGCTCAGTCAGGACCTCACAGTGGGGCAAAAGCTCACAAGATCTTCTACCTGGCTTGGATTACCTGGGAGGCTGGAGGAACGGGAACATCAGTCTCAGAGCTGGAAACACCTGGCATAATGCCTGGCACATAGTAGGCTCTCCAAAGATATTAGCTGAATCTAAGTTTAAAAAAATGCTAAACTAAAGTGTTCTACAATGTTTTTGCCTCTTTCTTCAAAATCTAGCGATTACAATTACGGACTACAGAAATAGCTGAGTAACCTTGAACAAACCACTGAAGCTTTTGGTGCCTTGGTTTCCTCTTCTATAAAATGGGAATAATGATAGTGTTTACCTCATAGGTTGTTGTAAGACTTCAATGTGGTAACCCACAAAAATCACTCAGAAGGGTGTCTGGCGCATACTAAGCTCTATGTAAGTTTTGCTATTGTTTCTCCCTTAGTTCACCCATACATTTATTTGACCATATATTAGCATGTTTGGGGTTCTAAGCTCTGTTGTAGGCATTGGGGAAAAAAAAGTGCAAAAAACATGGTCTCTGTGCTCCTGCAGCCCATGGCCCACAGCAGATATTATTCATTGAGAATCCACAGACCCACAAAATTGGGGGCACAGGTATATGACTTCAAGGTGGAGGACTCATACTCTTCATTATTGCTCAAAGAGATGCATGACAACCTCCAAATTAGATTTTTAAAAGCTGGCTAAGTGTCACCATTTTTACAAAAGGAAACAGAAAATTCAGTACATGATCCTAAGGCTACGTGTTAGCTGCTATCCTTGAGGTCCGCACGATGCAGAAAGGAGCCCAGAGGACCAAAGCCTGCCTTCAGGTATCTGGTCTGGCTTCATGTAGGAGGCGGTCATGTTGAGCATAGGATGGCATCTTGGTGCCTTTGTTGAGGACTGGAGAACCTCAGACACACATGGGAAGGTAGGAGAAATGGGAGTGAGAACGTAATGACGCTCAGACTTCTTTTTGTTCTGGTCTCTGGAAAAAGAAACAAACTCACAACACATCGAACAAGCCTTTTTGTGATCTGACACTATTAAGAGGGGGCAAGGAAAAGGACACGAGTTTTAAAGTCAGATGGATCTTGGGTTGAATTATGGTTCTGTCGCTTACCAGCAGTTAAGAAGTTGGACAAGATTTAATCTCTCTGGAACCCATTTTCTCAAATGCAAAGTTGGGATTCATGAAATAATATGGTTATATCTTCATTGTGGCATCTGGCCATGATAGATTAATAGATCATAGCGTTTGTTCACCATTATTCACCTTCTCCCCATTCTTGCCCTATATCGCTATAGGTAGAACATACTTCTGTGCCCATTGACTTTGGGCTCAGCCATGTTAATTACTTTGACCAGTGGACTGTGAGTGGGTGTGACATATGTCAAGTCTGAGCAGAATCTTTAAATACACATGCTAGGTTTGGAAATGTCTACCCTGCTCTTACACTCTGCTGTGAGAACAATTTGTCCCATATCTGAGCTCATCAGCTCAGATCCAGGAACGGCTCAAATAGGCAACACTGAACCAAGTTGAGCACAGCCAACTGCACGTCAGCAAGAAAGTAAACTGTCAACCACTGAAATTGGCGGGATATTTGTTGCTGCAGAAAAAACTGACTAGTATACTGACCCATAATTCCTGCTCAATAACTAGTTTCTCCCCTGTTTCCTTGCCAAAAACAAAACAGAGAACTTGGCGGTGAGCTCCATAAGGATATAGAGGCTACAACACTTAAAGCTGTTAGAAAAAACTTCAAATATAAAGACAAAGGAAGAGAGTTACATGGGGGTTGGATGGAATCCATTGGAATGTGTTCCAGAGACTACCAGCTGTACACCAAGTCCATTTCCTCTTTTGGGGGCACACAGTATGTCACTGAGTTCCAGCAAAAGAATGTGAATGAATGTGATGGGAACCACATCTGGTCTGGCCCAAGCTCACTCCTGCCCTAGGATAACTAGAATGGGGATCCCCAGGGCAACTTGGAAGCTACACATTAAAGATGAGCTGTTATCAGCCTAGAGCTCCAAGTGACTGGCTGGCAGGGCTGCCTTTCCACCTGAGCATCTGCTGGGGACTATTACTGTCAAAGATGAACACAGTCAGACTTTAGTCAAAGCTGTGAAAACAAGTATTATTCAGTTACTACTGACAGTAGGGGAAGAGCTGAGCTCCACTCTGACTTGTACACAGGTGACTGGGTGTTTTAAAGGGAGACGGAAGGAGAAGGGAGGGGGTGAGCGGGGACTCAGTAGAACCAGGGAAGTGAAAAATTACAAAAATTGGGAAGTGGGGCTTCCCTGGTGGCGCAGTGGTTGAGAGTCCGCCTGCCGATGCAGGGGACACGGGTTCGTGACCCAGTCCGGGAAGATCCCACATGCCGTGGAGCGGCTGGGCCCGTGAGCCATGGCCGCTGAGCCTGCGCGTCCGGAGCCTGTGCTCCGCAACGGGAGAGGCCACAACAGTGAGAGGCCTGCATACCGCTAAAAAAAAAAAAAAATTGGGAAGTGGAAGGGGTGGTGGGCCATGTGAAACCCATCTGGGTTTGCTAACGGGTGCTTGTTGAAATTAGGGTCCTTCCCTCCCAACAGAGGCTGGGAAGCAGGGTCCCTATCTTCAGGTGTTGGCTGGAACAAGCACTCAATTCTTGGGCAGCCTTGAATTTTCTCAGGCTGATACTATTAGCAGGGCTAGGGTCATCCTAGGGGTACTGCCTTGAGCTCTTAGAAACTATGTTAGTGTTTGTTCAAGCCTTTATGGTCTAAGGTTAAGGTCTAATAGAGAAGAGAGCTCAGCAGAGCCTGGCTAGAGTTTGGTCAAGGACAGAATCTTTGTTATCCCTCTACTGGGTTTGTTCCATTAGTTTACAAGTGAAACCTAAGAGACACTGACAAAGATAGATACAGGCCAAGGGTTTAAGTACTGATAATTCTTAACAATGTTTATTAAGAGCTTACTGTGTGCCAAACACTGTACCGCAACCTACACCCACAAAGCTTCTTTTAGCCCATTGTAGGACTCTGAGAAATAGATGTTTTTATATGTTTATATATAAACACACACACACACACACACACACACACAAGTTGAAGATCTGTGTGGTCAATAACATTTTTCATCATGTGTCTGGAGAGTGGCAGAAGCAGATTGGAATCAGGTCATTTTGGCTCCAAATTCAGTGTCATGACCACACAGCACTGATTTCTGTGTTCAACAAGTTTGGAAAGACTTGTAGATGCCAGGTAACCCATTTTGACCTGAGACCCAAGTACAAAGACCAAAGATGTTGAAAGGAAAAGATTCTACTTTTCCAGGGACCCCTGAGCCTGAAAGACCACTGAGTCTGGGTATTGGGGTGGATAAAGTGTAGAGGAGCCAGGAATGACAGGAAGATGGTGACCCCAAGAATCAGGACTGAACCAACAGCCAAGGAAACGTGGTGGGAAGGGACAGCATGTGCCTAGATTAGACATTAGCTAATGTTTAATCATGAATCGAGTCATAAGTGCCACACAAGACCACACATCTAACTTCCCTTGACTGTGTACATTGGAGGACCCCTAACTTCTCCCCAAACAGAGAAGGATATCTATGCATTGAAATGATTTGGAGACCATTCTTCTGACTTCCCTTAACTGTGCAGACTGGAGTACCCTAATTTCTCCCAAAACAGAGAAATGATACGCATTCAAATGGCTTGAAACCCAGTGGACAGATAAAAGGCAAAGACACATCCAGAAAAATGAAGAAGTACTGGAGGCATATATACAGTAGAGGAAAGGGACTTTGGGAAAAATCTAACTCTAGTCCTGGTTTGGCCTGTAACTAGCTGTGTCACTGTGGGCAGGTCAGTTTCACCTTTCAGAGCCCATGCACACAGAGAAGATTGGTTTGGAAATTTTCCAAGGTCTCTTTTAGCCATGCCAGTCTGGTCATTGGCAGTTGTTCATCTAGGCTAGATTCCACGGGAACAGATCTCTCCATAAGGCGTCCTCTCTCCTCTGACAGGACAAGTAAGATAAAAAGTGTGGTCTTTCTTATGTATAGAGGCTGCCACTCGTTCAGAATCACAAGACTGTACCCTGTGGAAGAGCTAGAAGTGATCCTCTCCTTAGGCCCTTTCATTATACAGATAAAGAATCAGAACACAAGCACAGAGAGGGGAAGTCATTTACTAAAGTCACACAGCTCTACACGAGCAAGCCTGTAACTAAGACCCTGCCTTTGGATGCTGAGTATGGGGTTTATTTCAAAACAGCCTACTGCACGGGTGTTGGAGAAAGAGTAGAAGGGAATTACTGTTTACTAAGCACTTACTACGTGTGAGACTCCACCTTTGATTCTGTACGCAGTGTACAAATATTTAACAAGTTTTACTGAGTACCTGTTATGTGCTAGGCCCTGGGGATACAGAGGTGAACACGACAGACAAAGTCTCTCCTTGGAGCTCACATTCCAGTGACGGGGGAGTGAGGATAACCAATAAACCATAAATAAATAAATAAGAAAGTATCAAATAGTACTAGCAAGTATATACCCAGAAGTGATATCTAGCAAATAAAAGTGCTGCGTACAGACCAGGCAGCTTCATTGTGTGAGGGGATGGGGCCCACCTCCCAGAGTTTATCTTATCTTATCCTCACAAAAATGCTGAAAAGTAGGTATTTTATTATTTTTATTGCTCAGATAAGGAAACTGAGATTCAGACTTGCCCCAAGTCAGATAGATAGTTATTAAAAGTTCACTGCAGATCCCATTGCCGATTCTCTCTGGTCCAAAGACCATGCCTCGCTTCATTGTATCCTGCATTGAGTTTTCAAAAAAATGAAAATATATACACAAAGCATATACATATTGGTACATACCATAGCTGACTGAGATTAGATGTTTGATAAATGGTAGCTGATTTGTTTCCTTGCAGTTCTTGTCTACTGGAGTCATCTTTAGTATCTCAAACCTAGTATCTATTTTATTTTATTTTATTTATTTATTTTTTTTGTGGTGCACGGGGCTGTCACTGCTGTGGCCTCTCCCATTGCAGAGCACAGGCTCCTGATGCGCAGGCTCAGCGACCATGGCTCATGGGCCCAGCCACTCCGCGGCATGTGGGAGCTTCCCGGACCGGCTCTAGCAGCTAGCTCTGCAACTAGCAGAGGCCATGTGACAGCTCCAGCCAATGAGACTGGATGTCTACCAAGGGCTGCTGGGAAGACTTGCTTTTTTTCTGGTAAAAGGGTCAGACTTGGCTATTGCTGCTCATTTCATTTTGCTCTGCTTTAACCACAGACGTGATGCTTAAGGCTGTAACAGCCACCTGAGAGCTACAAATGAGCCACTGTGCTAATACCAGGTAGGCTCCAGACTAGTTTGTGGGAAATATAAATTCTTATTTGTTTAAAGCACTTCTCCTAGGATTTTCTGTTACCTGCAGCCAAAAGCACTCCTAAGGGTAACCATTGTCTTAAACGACAAAGAAATGTATTCTTTTTTTTTCTTTTTTTAACCTAAGAAGAGAAATGATACCTTCTTTCACCTCTCCCTTAGGATTAAGTTTTCACTGCAGTTCCCCAATAGCTTTCCTTTCGCATGCTGTTGTATAGAATTGGACCAGCCAGTCCATTCCTGAATTGATCACTAGCAAGGGAGATAGAATGACATTCTAGACTTACCCTGATTGTCGGGTGGAATAGACATTTATTTAGGCATCAACCAAAACATGCTCAACAGTGGATAAATGTGATCACAGGATAGGTAGGGACTTCCTGAACATAAAAAACGGTAGGAACACATCACACACTCAAGGACTGGTAGATATGAGCTTATTGAAATGAAAGAGTATTCATAAAGCAGCCCATTACAAACAAAAAGAAAAAGCAAATGAGAGAGCTGGGAGACATACTTGCAATTTATATAGCAAATGAAGTGTTAATATCTCATAAATCACTTCTGAGAATTTACCCTAAGGAAATCATTGAGGACATATGCAAAGATTTAGTCACAAGGATGTCTGTAGTAGTACTGCGTTTAATAATGAAAATTTGCAAGTGAGATGAATTTCTAGCAATAAGGTACTAGTTAAGTAAAATATGATACAAACTTACAATGGAATGCTTTAAGACTGTTAAAAAGTAATGTTATTGGGACTTCCCTGGTGGCACAGTGGTTAAGAATCCGCCTGCCAATGCAGGGGATATGGGTTCAAGCCCTGGTCCAGGAAGATTCCACATGCCGCGGAGCAACTAAGCCCATGCGCCACAACTACTGAGTCTGCACTCTAGAGCCTGCGTGCCACAACTACTGAAGCCCATGCGCCTAGAGCCCGTGCTCCGCAACAAGAGAAGCCACTGCAATGAGAAGCCCGTGCACCACAACGAAGAGTAGCCCCTGCTCGCCGCAATTGCACGCAGCAATGAGGACCCAATGCAGCCAAAAACAAAATAAATAAATAAATAGATATAAAATAAAAAAATAAAGTTATAAAAATTACATTAAAAAAAAGAATCTGCCTGACAATGCAGGGAACACGGGTTCAATCCCTGGTCTGGGAAGATTCCACATGCCGCGGAGCAACTAAGCCCGTGCGCCACAACTACTGAGCCTGCGCTCTACAGCCTGTGAGCTATAACTACTGAGCCCACGTGCCACAACTACTGAAGCCCACGTGCCTAGAGCCTGTGCTCCGCAACAAGAGAAGCCACTGCAATGAGCAGCCCGCACACTGCAACGAAGAATAGCCTCCCTCGCCGCAACTAGAGAAAGCCCGCAGGCAGCAATGAAGACCCAAAGCAGCCAAAAATAAATAAATAAATAAATTTATAAAAAACAAAAAAGTAATGTTGTAGAAATATATGTACTGTCATGGAAAGACCATTGTGATGTATTATTAAGTGACAAAAGTAGAATACAGATCATGTATATCATGTAATTCTATCTTCCTGTGTGTAAATAAGTATCTAGAAGGTTTTATGTCCCAGAGTTAACAATAGCTATTTCTGGTAGGTGATATATTTGTTGATTTTCTTTTTATAGTGAGCTACTTTTCTTAAAAAAAAAAAGAAAAGAAAAAAATAAATAAAAGGAACTTAATTTGGGGAACAAATACTGAAAAGTAAAAGAACACCTCCACAGAAAAATGGGCAGTGGGTCTGAGCAAAACATGCTCATAAAAAAAGTGCAATGAGCCAAAAAACACATATGGGAGTTTTCATTCTTGGTAATAATCCAACATGCAATTAAAACAAAACTGACATGCAATTATTTTCTTCCCTTCCTTTTTTTCTTTCTTTCTTGCCCATTGAACTGGAAAGCTTCTCCCACAAGAAAAGAATGCTGTCTTGGGGGTGGAATGAAATGTGCAATCTCACAGGTAAAACTTTTTGATGAAAAATTTGTCAATGGGCAGTTTCAAAAATCCTCATTCTCACTGACCCCACAAGTCTACTTCAGAACATGGAGTCTATGGAATGGAATAGAGGTTCCCAGTAAGGCTCATGTCCAGAATTTCCATGTCAGTTTTCCACGTAACGAAGAATAATTGATTGGAAACAGTCTAATTGTTCAGGGAGAGAGAAAGGGTTAAATCTCTTATGCTGGATGCACATGCTGCATTATTAAACAAGTATTTGAAAGCGTATTTAATTACAGAGATTTAATGCCCTAGGGAAATGTTCAGGATATGAAGATGAGTTAAAGAAAAGCAGGTTATAAAGAAGCATATGTGATATCCTAATTTTGAAGAAAAGAAACAAAATCATATTCATGTGCTTAAATTCAGCATACCTTTAAGAAAGATTGAAATAGTATAAGTCAAAATGTTACTAATAGGTATTTCAGGTAGTGGGATTACGAACAATTTTGGTGTTCTTTACATGTCTGTACTCTCAAATTTTGCATAATAAACATTCATTTGTACATTACTAACCAGAAAAAAAATCTGAAACCTATAAAGATATGCAATGAGCCCTGTGTGACAACCCTTGTTGAAATTAATAAGCACTAATATCTTTCAGGTACCTACAAAGTGCCAGACACTGTGCTATATGTGAATCGTTTCCATTCATTCTCACAACAATTCTGTGATGAAACTACTCTTTTGGGACCCATTTTATAGATGAGGAAATTGAGGCACAAACAGCTAAAGGGATTTGCCCCAAGTCATACAGCTAATAGATTCAAACTCAGGTGTGTCTGACTCCAGAGTCCATATTCTGAACCAACTATAAGGACACTATTTCTCCAGAAGGAAAGTCCAACGCGCAGGCTCAGCAGCCACGACTCACGGGCCCAGCCGCTCCGAGACATGTGGGATCTTCCCGGGCCGGGGCACGAACCCGTGTCCCCTGCATCGGCAGGCGGACTCTCAACCACTGCACCACCAGGGAAGCCTTTGATTAACTATTATTTCAAAGTATAGGTCAAGAATCTTCTGGAGCTTGAGTGATTCATTTGTGATATAAACAAGTCCTCTGTGAAATTTAGTAAAGAGGAAGAGTGTGTTTTTTTTTTCCCCAGAGTCACTTTTTAAAAAGTTGAGATATAATAGATATACAACATTTTCTAAGTTTAAGGTGTACAATGTGTTGATTTGTTATACTTATATATTGCAATATGATTACCACCCTGTGTTGGCTAACACCTCCATCACGTCACATAATTATCATTTCTTTTTTGTGGTTAGAACATTTAGGATCTAGTCTCTTAGCAACTTTCAAGTATGCAATACAGTATTGTTATCTACAGTCACCATGCTGTGCATCAGATCCCCACAACTTATTCATCTTCTAACTGCCAAATTTGTACCCTTTAACCAAATCTCCCCAATTCCCCCAACTCTCAGCCCCTAGTAACTACCATTCGACTATCAGATTCTGTAAGTTCATATTTTTTAGATTCCATATACATGATACCATACAATAGTTGTCTTTGTCTGACTTATCTCACTTAGCATAATACCCCTAGGGTCCATGCACATTGTTACAAACAGCAGGATTTCCTTCTTTCTCATGGCTGAATAATATTCCATTGTATATATCCATGTCTTCTTTATCCATTCATCCATTGATGGACACTTAGGTTGTTTCCATATCTTGGCTATTGTGAATAATGCTGCTATGAACATGAGAGTGCAGATATCTTTTCAATATCCTGTTTTCATTTCCTCTGGATGTATACTCAGAAGTGGGGTTGCAGGATTATACGGTAGTTCCATTTTTAATTTTTTTGAGGAACCTGTACTTTTATCGGTAATAGCCAAACCAATTCACATTTCCACTGTCAGTGCACAAGGGTTCCCTTTTCTCCACATCCTCGCTAGCATTTTTTATCTCTTGTCTTTTTGATGACAGCCACTCTAACAGGTGTGAGGTGATATCTCACTGTGATGCATTTCCCTGATAAGAAGGGTTTTAAACTACTGACTTAAATGCAGGTAAATGATCAGTTTTGACCAAAGTTCATAAGATTCTCAAAAAGTAGCTGGATTTAGTGTACCAGGCGATCTAGGTGTCAATGTTGGTGAGACATAAACTATGATGGCTCATTTAATTACACATAACCTGTGAAATAGGTATGTCCCCATTTTACTGATGAGAAAACGAAGACTTATTAGGAAAACATCAGACAAACACCAAATGAGGGGCATTTCATACAATACCTGACCAATTATCACCAAAACTGCCAAGGTCATGAATAATAAGGAAAGTCTAAGAATCAGACCAGAAAAGACTGAGGAGACATACTGACTAAACAATTTTGTATTGTAGATGTGGTCCTTGAACCAGAAAAGGATATTAGTGGAAAAACTGGTGAAACCCACATAAAGTCTGGGCTTTAGTTATTAGTGATGTACAATACCAATGCTGGTTTCTCAGTTTTGATAAATGTACCATGGTAATGTAAGATGTTAATAATAATGGGGCTTGGGTGATAGAGATAAGGGAAGGTTCTACACTATCTTTGCAACTTTTCTGAAAATGTAAAATTATTCCAAAATAAAAAGTTTACTTAAAACACCTGAACAGTCTGTGATTCCTAGAAAATTTAAAACTAGAGTTGCCATATTATACAGCCATCCACTTCTGGGTGTATACCCCCAAAGAATTAAAAGCAGGATTTTGAAGAGATATTTATACACTCATGTTCATAACAGCATTATTCACAATAGCCAGATGGCGGAAGGAAGCCAAATGTCCACAGCCTGATGAATGGATAAACAAAATGTGGCATATACACAGAATGGAATATAAAAAAGAAGGACCTGGGCTTCCCTGGTGGTGCAGTGGTTGAGAGTCTGCCTGCCGATGCGGGGGACACGGGTTCGTGCCCCGGTCCGGGAAGATCCCACATTCCACGGAGCGGCTAAGGCCGTGAGCCATGGCTGCTGAGCCTGCGCGTCTGGAGCCTGTGCTCCGCAACGGGAGAGGCCACAACAGTGAGAGGCCCACGTATCGAAAACAACAAAAAACAAACAAAAAAAAAGGAAGGACCTTTCAAAACTTCCTACGACGTGGACGAACCTTGGGGACATTATGCTCAGTTGAAATAAACCAGTCACAGAAACATAAATACTGCATGATTCCACTTATTTGAGATGCTTAGCATAGTCAAATTTGTAGAGACAGAAAGTAGAATGGTGGTTGCCAGGGGATGGAAGGAGGGGGGAATAGGAAGTTATTGTTGAATGGATACAGAGTTCCAGTTTTTCAAGAGGAAAAGAGTTCTAGAGTTGGTGATGGTGTCACAACAACATGGACTGTACACTTAAAAATGGTTAAAATGATAAATTTTATGTCATATGTATTTTACCACAATTAAAATAATCAATGTTTTAAAATCTGAGACTTTGATTAAGCAACTCACTAAGGGTCACCTGATAACTACTGGATTCAAACTCAGGTCTTTCTGACATCAAATTACATGTTCTTTCCAGTTCCCCCTGTTGGGGTGGTGACAGGCTAGCGATGATCTGTGTGGTTCCGGAAGTGTCCATTCACTGAGACCCTGCTTTCTCTATCTCTGCTGCCTGAAATACAACCCATCCTGGCTTCATTTCACCAGGAGGCAGGTGAGCTGTCGGGGACCCAGGCAAGTTGACTTGGTGTTAAGCCCTGGTTCTGCTACGTCCTGATTGTCTGACCTTAGTCAAGACCAGTGAGCTCTCTGGGTCTCATTTTCCCTGTCTGACTTGAGGAATGAGGGTTGAAACAAAGTCTCCGCTTGAGGGCTGTTCAGAGGCTGAAGAGGGAGGCGAGGTTGACTCACTAACCACTGGAGGTTGCCAGGCAGGGCTGGTGCCAACGTGACCATGAGTCCTACCAAGAGAAGGAGATGCAGCCTAGAGTATTCTCTGAACCGCTCATGGAAGAGGAGACACTGGGCTCAAGCCACAAAAGACAGAGCACAGGTGACCCTTAAAGAAGGATATTCTAGGAGAAAGAAAAAGCTAAGGAGACAGGGACCGTTAGATACCAGGTGGCTGGGAGCGGTGGGGAGAAATCTGCTGCTTTTTAAGGTAAACCTGGAGAGACTATTTTTTTTTCTTTTTGGCTGCATTGCATGGCTTGTGGGATTTTAGTTCCCTGACCAGGGATTGAACCAGGGCCCTTGGCAGTGAAAGCGCGGAGTTCTAACCACTAGACCGCCAGGGAACTCCCTGGAGAGACTGCCTAGAGGCTATAAGAGCAGAGAGATTGGAAGGCAGAGAGACCTGTTACCTGGCATCTTTCCACTCTCATTCTGCAGCCACCAGATCCAGGATGCCCGTTCATTCATTCACTCATTGGTTCTACATGTATTTACCGAGCTGGAGCAGTGGATGAAACGGTGAGCTGAAGACATTTGATTCCTGCCCCAATAGAGAAGGATGGCTGCAACTGTTTGCCTGTCTGACTCCATGCACCTTTGTGGAATGACTGAGGATCTTGTTTTCATATGCCTCCAGGCCTTGGCCCTTGTGGTTCCCTAGGCCTGGAACACTCTCCAGTCTGCATGGCTTCTTCTTGCTGAGATGGTGTAGAGTCAGTTCCCCGCCTGCCCCTCCCCCTTTAGCTCTTCAGCCAGATTTACGAATCTCAGTACCATTTATCACTGTTGAAGTTCCTTTGCTTGTTGGCTTGTCTGTCCTTTCTCAGTAGAATGTAAGCCACTCAAGAGCAGGGTCCTTACCTGTCTCACTGCCCACAGAGTCTCAGGGACTAGTCCGTGCCTGGTAGCAGATCGGGGCTCGATAATGTGTAATAAGAGAATGCATGGATTTTGTAGATAAGGAAGCAGATGCAGAAAAGGGAAAGACTGGTCATGAGCGTGAAATTGTATAATTATAGACCCAGTACTAAACGAGCATGGGCATTTCAGTGATGGAATGGAGGGTGGCAATTTAAAAACAATAACAAAACTAAGAGACAAAGGAGGTGAAGTAAGGGCAGGTGGGAGCAAGGAGTTGCCTGCTTTCTAAAATGGAGATATCTATAATCAACACCTTTTAACATATTTGTCGGCCATTTGTATGTCATCTTTGGAGAAATACCTGTAAATAAATAAATAAATAAATAAAGTGGAGAGATCTACAAAGAAAACACCATGACTTCACTCTCCTCTTTTTCCTCATCTCTTTTCTGAACCTTGGTTGCTGAATTATTTAGGAAGCACTATCTCTCACGTGGTAAAGGAAGATTTAAAGTTTAACAGTTCCTTCAGCTTCATGTTGGCTTCCTCGTCTTCTATTAAAAGAAAATGAAATAAATTAAAAAATAGCAACTATAAGGTATTAAGATTTAAAAATAAATGTATTTTTTCTGTCTGTCAACCCTGCACCTATCTCGATAAATAAATAAATATGCTTAAAAAGATGTTTGGGATTTATCTAATATTTATGAAAGTTATTTCTGGCTGATAAAATTTTGATTTTCTGTATTTTCCTGCATAGTTTTAAGTTTTTACAATGTACATGTATTGTACCCCTTTTGCAAGAAGAAAACGATTTTTAAAAAACAATTGAGAACAGGTACACCAAAATGTAATTGATAGTTAATTTTGGATGGTAGGAATATTAAGAGTTTTTTTTCTTTCTTTTTTTTTTTTGGCGGTACGCGGGCCTCTCACTGTTGCGGCCTCTCCCGTTGCGGAGCACAGGCTCCGGACACGCAGGCTCAGCGGCCATGGCTCACGGGCCCAGCCGCTCCGTGGCATGTGGGATCCTCCCGGACCAGGGCACGAACCCGCGTCCCCTACATCGGCAGGCGGACTCTCAACCTCTGCCCCACCAGGGAAACCCTAAGATATTTTATTTGTAATTTTTCTGAAATTTTTTTATTTTAAAGAGGAATTTATAAAAGGAAAAATGTGAATTTAAGATTAATGCTTCAGGGATCCAGAGAGGGCAAGCAGAGTCAAGGTCAAGGTTGATGAGTCCTGGGTCAAGGCATCTTTTCAGCCAGGAGAGGCCCCAAGGCAGACAGCTAACAGGAAGGATACTGTAGCCAGATTAGGGTCTCAGGGAATGGAATTGAAGTTGCTATTGGAAGCTGGACCTCTCCTGGCTTGTGGGCACCCAGCAGGAGCACACCGGCTTCCCCCTGGGTGACAGAGGTCGGTTCCGGGGAGAATTTTTAAGCAGTGAAAGGGCTAAATTCTCACAGTTCCTACAGTGCCTATACAGATGCTGAGGTTTGACAACTGGAGCTCAGAGACCTGTCCAGACCCTCGCAGGAAGCCAGGTACAGAACAAGTGTTCCATGATTATAAATGAATCTGTGTAGTAGGCGGTACGTGGAGCATCACGTGAAGTTTTTTTTTTTTTTTTCTTTTTCTAGGGAGGAGAGCCATTCACTTTGGGAAGAAGCCACTGGAATAGGAGAAACTGCATAAGACAGGGGAGGGAGGGAGGGGCCCAAGGCCACTGGGTGGGTTAAAATGATAGGGGAGGTAAGGCACTGGGTGGGGGACAGAGAGGCAGCCTTCACTTCCATAATGTTGAAATCACACACTTGTGTGTCTGTCTTTTCACCGGACTGTGACCTCCTTCTACGGCTTGTATCCCCATCGCCTAGCAGGGCGCCCGGTTCCCCTAAGTGCTCCATAGATGATGAACTGAACGGAGGCAGCTCCTCGCTTCGGTCCGGTCCCGGGCTCTTGTAGAGAAAGCAAGACAAACGCATTCCCCGCAGGAGGCCAGGGTTCTCTTGTTCCTTTGGGGGAGACTACTGGGCATTCACAGGGGTAGTTTAATACTCCGGAGTGGAGGGATTGGTGCAGACAGCCGGTCCTCTGCACGGATTTGCCAACCTCAGCCCTGGGGGACAGCTGGAGACGTCGAAGGAGGTGGGAAGGTGCGTGCGCCCCTCTTACCAGGCCCGCGGATGCTGGTGGTACCCAAGGAGGCGCCAGGATCACTAGGGATAGAGCTAAGCCAGGGGTCTTCTGCGCGAAGTGCTCCCATCTCAGAGCATCCTGGTTCACCTATTTCTCCAAACTCGCCTTCCCCATCTGGCAAGTGGGAAGGCTCGCTGCCTCCAGGACCCCTGGGGGCGGGGCGGTGGGGGGGGGGCAGAGAGCAGGACTGCTGAAACAGCTGCACGCAAGTGAATGGGCATCACCACGGGGTTCGAGCTGGCTCTCTCGGGCCGCGGCGCGAGCGCGGCCAGGTTCCCCAGCCCCGTGCGGAGCGTGCCCTCCCCGCGCCGTCTGGGCCCCCGGCGGCCCAGGCCCTCCCCGCCTCCGCGCGCGGCCCTCCGCGGCAAGATGCCCCGAGCTGCTCCGGTCGCGGGCGGAGGGGCTTGCGGGGCGGCGGGCCGGGCGGCGGGGAGCTGAGAGGCGCGGGCAGCGCTGGGGCCGAGGACGCACGCGGCCAGTCGGGCGGCGCGCGCTTTCCCCTCCCCCGCAGCCCGGAGCGCGAGCCGCCGTGACGTCACGGGCCGCCCTCCAGCCCCGCGCTCCAGCGGGCCGAGCGCGTGCGGCCGCCGAGCACATGGGCCCGCGGGCCGGGCGGACTCCGGGCGGCCGGGACCCGGAGTATCAGCGAGGGGCCGCGAGCGAGGGTGGGCCCCGGTACGCGCCCGGAACCCCCTGAGTGGATTTCCACGCGGAAAGGCTGTTGGCGGCCCCGGTGACCTGCGGAGACACGGCTGAATCCACCTTCCAGTAAGTTAGAATTCTGTCCTCTGCCTTTCTGGAAACTCGGAAGCCTCGGCCTTGCGGGTCGGGATGCGTGGTGAGTAACTGGACGGAAGGAAGGAGCTTTCGGATGCCAATGGGTGTGTTCACCGTGCACTTTTCTCATCCCCAGACTCTGGACTGGCAGCGAGTTTGGGCGTTTGGGGTGGGGGGAGGGGAAGAGGGTGACATCAAATGGCCCTTGCAGGGAGATAATTCTGGATTTGTGCTCTTGCTGAAAAGCGTGTTATTATCTAACCTCCCAATATAGACCCCCTCCCGTCGGTACGGGTTTGGATCCGCAGAGACGGTCTGGAGGCCCCTTTTGCTAACCGAGAGGTCTGTGAACCATACGATGCGACCTCCATCCTCTGACCGTCTCCTCCCCCTTAACCCCTACAAGGTGATTTCCGAAAACTCAGCAACTCTGTTTCTTGAAACTTTCTCAGCTTTTGCATTGCACTTACTGATTTGCCGGGGCCCTCCCACCCCTATCGTGGTAATTCTTTTGGCATGGATTGTTGATTTGGTTAGATTTACCCTCCCTAGGCTAATGTGCTCTTATTTATGCCAGTGTTTGTGGTCCGGAGTGTAGACTCTCGGGAAGGGCAGCCATGAGGCTGCATGTGTTCGGTGCGCGGATACACCATGAATTTTCCTGAGAGTTGGCAGGCATGGAATATTCTTGTGTTCACTCGAGCCCCTGATTTCAGGCCCTTCTGTAAGTTGGGAGAAGAGAGGAAATCCCTTGTGAGGGGTTTTAGGGAGAAGAGGGTGAGGTTGTGGTGTTTCCTTTCTGCTCTTCTGTTCTCCAGAGAGAGGCTGGCAGCCCCGTCTCATCCCTCCGTTCCCCCACCACTTGGCGTCCTGGCTACTGGAGCTGTTTAGTTGCTGGAGAAAACCCTGAAGAAACGTGTGTTTGTCTGCGGTGGCTGGGCGGGGCTCTGAGGAGGTAGGGACTGCATCTGCTCTGCTGCTTGTCATAGGGTGTCGCAGGCCTCTTTTGCATACTGGCAGCGACAAGTTGAGGCTTGTTCATTTGACACAGTCCTGTGGTCACAGCGAATCTCTCTAAAGCTCTAACCAGTGGAGAAGGGGGGTGTATGGATCCTCTGAACTCTGAGTGGGACTTCCTGAAAGATTTATTAGGAGAAAAACCTTCCTGGAAGCAGCAGAAGAACAAACACAGAATCTCTGGCTGGGCAGAGCCTCGTGGCCTGGTCTCCAGTATCTGGGAGCAGTTACATCTTGGAGGTGAGGAGTGCCTCGTGGTCTGAGGCCTTGGCACGAGGGTCCGACTGGAATTCCATGCATGGGTCTGGTGATGGAAAGGCTCGGTGGGTGCAGGGCCGGTCATAATGCTGTACCCAGTGAACTCCCCGGGGGGATTTGTTATGTGATCACATTTTTGTTTTGCCTGGTTAAGCGTGGTTTTTATTCTTGTTGTTGCTTTGCCGACTTTGAGTGCAGAATTTTGCATAAACCAGGCTTCCCCTGAAAAGTAGAAGAAATCAGTTTCTTTTTCTGGTTGCTTTTCCTCTCTCTTCCTCCGTCTCCTCTCCGTCCCTCCCCCATGCTGTCCGGTTTGTCCTTTCTGTCCAGGGCTGGAGCTTTTCTGGACTGGAAAGAGGGAGTTCTTCTCAGCTCTGAAATATCAGAACTCACCCCCTCCCGCCCCCTCCAGCCCCGCAACTGATTTCTGTGATTGCTGGTCTGAAACCCGGTGATTCCTCACCGTCTATATCCAGTTGATCTCTTGTGCTTTTAGCTTCTTTTTCTTCCTCCTAAATGGTAGGCAGGCAGGCTGGGTTTGGGAGTCTGTGTCCCAGGGCCTTCTGCCTGCCCGGGATGGACAGTTTTCTCGGACAGCTCAACGAAAGAACCTCCTGGACGATAAGACAGCCTTCCTTTATTCCTCTTTGTGTGATTCTCCCTGAATTTGGTCACACCAGTGGCGGTGTTGACCCTTTCCTGCGGAAGTGAGGACCTGGGATAGTTGCTGGTCCATATTCTTTGGCGAGGTAGCCGCGGGCCTGCTAACGAATGGCCGCACTTCACTGTGTTAGATGTCAGATGGCTTTCTGGATGCTCGAGCTTTTTACTTTGTATTTCCTTTCCTAGTTGGCTGGAGACATGGCATTCTCCCTGTTTTGTTTGTTTTTTTTAAACTCCGGATGCTGGTTTGTAATCTCTGTAAGAGGCCAGGACTCCTCCTTTATATACCCTGTGTCTGCGGCGGGGTGGGGGGAAACCCTGAATCAAGATGGAAACAGAGCAACAACGTGGAATAATTTTGACCGTAGATGAGTTCCGTTGATGGTCACTTCTACCCCTTCCCTAGAAAACCTCAGAAACTCTAGGCCTTACAGGAGAATGCTGCTAAAATGGGTCCTTTGACGGGTTCTTCCTCTCTCTCTTCCGTTTTTCTGGTCCCCAGTAATCTAAGGATCTAATAACAGTAATAGTAAATGATAATAATAATAGTTTCTTTCTTTGTTTTTTTGGCCGTGCCGTGTGGCACACAGGATCTTAGTTCCCCCACCAGGAATCGAACCCGCACCCCCTGCAGTGGAAGTGTGGAGTCTTAACCACTGGACCGCCAGGGAGGTCCCAATAATAGAAGTAGTTTCTATAGTAACATTGAAATCGTATATCAGGCCAAGCATGTTCTTCCCATTTCATGCTCGCTATAGCCACACCAAGGCAGTTATGATAAAATGTCTAGCAGTGATGGAGTTCTTATGACGGGCCAGACTCAGTTCTAAATGCTTTAGATATGTTATCTCATTTAATCTCCCAACCATCGCATAAGGTATTATTATTATTATTATTATCACTGTTTTGCAGATGGGGGACCCACAGCTCAGAGAGATTAAAAATATCCCTACCCTCACCGCCAGGTCACACAGCTAAGGAGTGGTAGAGCCACTGGGATTTGGACCTGGGCCATCTGGCTCCCTGGTTCTCTAACCACTCCTAGAAGTTAGAGGACAGTGAAACTAAAAGTAAGCAAGGATGCTTCTCGGCCTGGAGCGGGAGGGATCAAGTGTGTTCCCCAGCCTGCCCTCCTTACCCGGCACAGATGCAAACCCCAAACCCTGTGTGAAGACACTGCCTGCTTTGGCTGCCGGCCCGTTCCACTAACGTTGGGGTCAGGAAGCCATGGGAGGGGGGGCTGCAGCGTTTGGAAGATTCTGGACGGGGGTCTGGGGAGCCTGCGCAGAGCCTCAGTCTTGGTGTGAAATCTATGGGCATTTGCAAAACGCTACATCCAGGCGTCCTGCCTGGCTTTGTGACCAGCATATAATCACTGTGAACATTCAGAGCAGATGGGAGACAGAGCTCTTTCTGCAAATGATCACATACCCTCCCCCCCATCCCCTGCCCCCGCCCCCCAAACTATCTGAGTACCTGTCTCTCTCCTGCGTGTGTTCTGGTCCTGTAGCAGCCCTAACAATACAAGGATTGTGGTGGCCCCTCTCCCAACCCTGGCATTAAAAACGAAAACAATGCCAGCCCATAAACACAAGATTCACATACACGAGGCCAAAATGGTCTCAGTCACTTTTTAATTCCAGAATTCTGAATGTTTTTCTTTTATTTTCTCTTCCTCGTTTTTCTGAGGGGGGCAGGCAGGGGTATGGGGTGTTGTTTTGCTGGTGCCTGGTGGGTAGTCCGAGCCCCAGGGTTATTCGTTGACCTGCCTCTTTTCCCTCCTGGACCATGCATTTCTTGGGAGCAGCAGGGGGCGGGGAAGGGGTGGGGGATGCTGGCAATCATCTTCATCTGGTGGCTCACGCAGCCCTGGGACTTTGTTGGATCAGGTGGCTGTCAAGAACTGCTTTATTTTCAAGGAAACAAGCGATGCCCAGTCTCCAGTCATTGTCTTCTTAGATGTGAAACAGCCCGACAGGGTGGGAAGCAGAGGGTTTGCCCTGAGGGAAGGGACAGGGAAGAAAGGAAGGAAGACTGAAAGCGGCAGAAGGCACCTGGGTCGCCTGAGGGGCCGTGCAGACCTGGGTTCCTTTGGGGCAAGTTACCTGACCTCTGTAAGCCTGTTGACTGGCCTATGAAGTGGGGATGGTAAAGCACCAGCTTCACCGGTGGCTATGAGGAGGAAATAGGGGATGAACAGCTGGCGGGTGTTCAGCACAGCGCCTGGGCTCCTGGTAAGTGCTCAGCAAGAGTTAGCTAATATTATTACTGTTACAATTATTGGGTTTTATTATTACTTCCTGTGGCTGCTTGGAGTGGTGGTTTCTGAATACGTTATAATGCGTAAAGGTAACATTCTGGTTACATAGATCATAAAATGGCAGTGACTTCACTAGTGTTCTTTGCAAGCATCTGAACAAAACACTGGCTAATAGATGTAAGAAAGAGATAGAAATGGGGAGAGGTCTCAGAAAGGACAGGAATCAGAGGGTGCCCCTCAGGTGTCAGCCTGCATTTATATGTATATATAAAGTTTTTTTCTTTTTTTGGCTGCGTTGGGTCTTTATTGCTGCGCGCAGGCTTTCTCTAGTTGCGGCAAGCCGGGGCTACTCTTCGTCGCGTTGCGCAGGCTTCTCAATGCGGTGGCTTCTCTTGTTGAGGAGCACGGGCTCTAGGCATGTGGGCTTCAGCAGTTGTGCATGCAGGCTCAGCTGTTGTGGCTCGCGGGCTCTAGAGCGCAGGCTCAGTAGTTGTGGCGCACGGGCTTAGTTGCTCCGTGGCATGTGAGATCTTCCTGGACCAGGGCTCGAACCCATGTCCCCTGCAGGACATTGGCAGGCGGATTCTTAACCACTGTGCCACCAGGGAAGTGCCGTCAGCCTGCTTTTGCAGGTTACTTCAGCTCTCGCTGCTGCTGAGAGGAGAATAGTTTCCCCCTCCCAGGGATGATGCAAAGCACTTAGCACAGTGGAAGTAAGCTCTTGAGGAAGACGTAAAGATGATTGTTATTATTGGTTATTCTTCAGGGCTCCCTTTCCCTGGTAATTTGGCCCTAACATTTGCTACTCTGTTTAAGATGGATTGGTTGAGCCATTCATTTACTGGGCAGTTGCTGGGTGGCAGGCACTGTTCTAGCTCCTGGAGATCCAGCAGGGAAGAAAAGAAACAAAAATCTTTGTCCACCTGGAGTTTCCATTCTATCCAAGCCACACAGTGGGGTCAGGGTGGTCCCCACAGGGAGCTGGGGAACGGATAGAGGCAGCGCAGGCAAAAACTCCACTGACTCCTGACACCACTGTATTAGTAGATGTAAGGTGCTTAGCACAGGGCTGCCATGTGGTAGTGACTATGTAAGTGGTGGTTGCTATATTTATAATTATTGCCTTCCTTTGGGGGCTGCCTCATAAAATAGCAACCTCCCTAACTCCCATTTCCATTCCTGAGTCTCACTGTTGTCCATAGTACTTGTTATGGACTGAATGTTTGTGTTTCTCCAAAATACATATGTTGAAATATTAACCCCCAATGTGACGGTATTTGGAGATGGGGCCTTTGGGAGGTAATTATGGATAGGTGAGGTCATCAGGGTGGGGTCCTTGTGAGGTGATTAGTGCCCTTATCAGAAGAAATACCAGGGAGCTTGCCTCCTCTCTCTGGCCATGTGAGGACACAGCAAGAAGGTAGTTGTTTACAAATCAGGAAGAGAGCTCTCATCAGAAACCAGATTGGCCAGAACCTTGGTCTTGGACTTCCTAGCTTCCAGAACTGTGAGAAATACATTTCAATCATTTAAGCTACCCCATCTGTAGTATTTTGTTATGGCAGCCTGAACAAACTGAGACAGTACTAATCGTTACCTGATATACCGTATATCTGTCTTCTCTCCTGAAATTGTAAACTCTGTAGGGCTGAGGGCATTCATTCATTTATTCATTTTCATCAATTCAACACATACTTATTGCATGCCTACTCTGTGCCAAGCAGGGTTCTAGGCGCTGGGAATGCGGAAAGGAACAAGAAGGATGTGGCACGAATGGTGCTTGCATTGCAGCTGAGGTAGACATTGGGAATAGTAGACATAATAAACTGAGGACATTCACAGTGTATTTGAGGGTAATGTGTTCTATGGGAACAAGTGGAGCAGAGTCAGGGTCTGGAGGACTGGGGTGGGCTGCAGTGTTAAGGTGGCTTCAGGGCAGCCTCTGTTGACAAGCTGTTACTGGAGCAGCCTTGAAGGGGTTAGTCTTAGAGGATGGTGTTCCTGGCACAGGGAAGCGCCAGGTTCGAGGCTGAGGGCAGGGGTGGGCCTGTGAGAGGGAGAAGCAGGATGAAGAACGGATTGGAGTGGTGAGAGCAAGGTGGACAGAGGTGGAAGGGGAAACCAGAGCAGCGTTCAGCGGCGTTGCACGTGAAGTCTCCAGGCCTTTCTAAAAGACTCTGTCTCGTGCACAGTAAAATGGGGAGCGACTGAAGGGTTTAAAACAGAAAGCTGATTTGCTCTGACTTAGCTTTCAAAATGATCAATCTGGCTGCTGTGTTGAGAAGAGACTAAATCTAGGCCAGCAGTCAGGGCACCCGGGTCAAACTGCAGGGGATGCAGGTGCTTGGTCCAGGCTGGTAGTGGTGGACAGGAGCTTCTGGACTGCTCACTGGTGTATCCCCAGGCATCTAAAACTGCCCTATCCAATGCGGTAGCCACTACCTTTATGTGGCCGCTGAGCACTTGAAATGAGGCTAGTCTGAATGGAGATGTACTAAAATACACGTCGGATTTCAAAGACTTAACACAAAAAAAGTGATATATATTCCGTAACATCTTAAGGAAAAACCCGAATGAACTTTTTGGCTAACCCAATATCTCATTACTGAATTCGTTAACGTTAATTATGTGTTGAAATGGTATCTTGGATATATTGGGTTAAATATGATACATCACTAAAATGAATTTCACCTGTTCCTTTTTTTTTTTTAAAAATGCGGTTACTGGAAAATCTAAAATGACCCGTAGCTCAAATTCCATTTTTATTGGGCAGTGTAGCTCTACGACAACGCCTGGGCTGTGATGAGCATTCAGTGAATCCAGAGTGAGTGAGTGAGGGCCAGGCGCAGGGGATTCTGCACGGAATAAGGAACCATCCCTGTCTTCAAGAAGCTCCCAGTGTGGGGACTTCCCTGGTGGCGCAGTGGTTAAGATTCTGCCTGCCAATGCAGGGGACCCGGGTTCGAGCCCTGGTCCGGGAAGATCCCACATGAGGCAGAGCAACTAAGCCCGTGCGCGACAATTACTGAGCCCATGAGCCACAACTACTGAGCCCGCGTGCCGCAACTACTGAAGCCCGTGCTCCGCAGCAAGAGAAGCCACCGCAATGAGAAGCACGTGCACCGCAACAAAGAGTAGCCCCCACTCGCCGCAGCTAGAGGAAGCCCGTGCACAGCAACGACTGCTGACCAGAGCGGCTGGGAGGCAGGGAAGACAGGGGGAAATGGAGCTGCAGGCAACTAGGTCTGGTGTGGCTGAGAAGGCTCGAGCAGGAGGGACGTGGGAGATAGGTCTCCAGTCTAAGTGAGGGCCTTGCAGACAGGGAACAGAGAGCTGAGGACCCTGGGCCTTGGGCCTGTGCCTGAGGTGGGAGAGGCAGGAGTGGCCAGTGGGTCAGCCCCACCTGCTGGCCCACTGGCCACTTAATGACCAGCAGAAGTGATTTAAATGGGTCCTGCCAACCCTGGGATTGTAACCAGGAGTAAATTCCCAGGTTTACATTTAGAAGGATAACAAATGTAATAGAGGATGGCTCTTCGGAGGGAGGTACCTGAAATGGCCCTGGGTGGACAGAACTGTAATTAGGGAAATTGGAATTATCTTTCCTCCGATGAAAAAAATACAAGCTTATCTCTAAAATTCTGGGGGGAAAAGTCTATAAAGATAAGTATTATTTCTTGAGTTAAATCCAATCACTGTTTTGTCTTTACTGTAGCTTTTTTTAAAAAAGGTTGTAATTATGGTATGTATCAATATGTTTGTGTCCTGGCTTTTCTTAGTTATCATTAAGTTGTAAGCATTCCTGAATATTATTACATATGCTTTTGTCCATGTCATTTTTTATTGGGTAGATGATATTTCTGCAATGCTTAGCTCATAATAGAGCTACATATAGCTTACATATGTAAGTTTT